>NC_068315.1:23291060-23485000 GCF_025860055.1 Xyrauchen texanus
ACACCTGGTATTAACATGTGTCTCAAATGTAGTTCCTGTGACTACTATTGATTATATTTCACTGAGAGGAGTTATTTGTTAAATGTGACCTTAGCTTTCATAAAGTCCATTCAAACCCCTTGAAAACTGGACTGTAACCTTTTTGAAAAATAGTGGACTTTTATGCTGTGTATGATATTAACAATCCTTGATAATGATTTCATTGTGTTGTCTCTTGCTCTCCTCAGCTGGGTTATCCTTCTCTCTATGGCTGTGGGTGTGCTCCTAGTGTTTGACCCTCTGGGCAGCCAGAGGCAGACTAATCTGACTGATCACTCTGGTCTGAGGGACATGGAAAGCAGCGAATCCTCTCAGTTCTTTTACACTGCACGCACGCTGGCCACGCGGGTGTGGGAGAGTCGGCTACGTCTACTGTGCTGCTGCCTGCCACAGGACGATAACCATCGCGCAGCCTTCTCTAGCATCGCCCAGCTCGTCAGCAGCTTCTTCATGGTTAGAGACAATGCCACAAAGCATCTCTCTGCAGTTAAAGGGATAGTTCACCCAAAAATTTTAATTCTGCATTTACCCACTCTTATGTCTATGGACGTAAATTAATGACAAAAGTCTTGCACAAATGTTAATATAAAGGCATTGGATTAACAGTGCTTGCATTTTTTGGGGAATGCAGTTTCATATGGTTGTACATGTAAGTTGTGAGTTTTGATGAATAACATTTCACATAAAACTTTATTCTTAAAAATTAAATAATAAATATTTACCTTATTTTAACTTATTATTTTCTGTGGAAGACAAAAGGTGAATTTTGTAAAAATATTATGGCTGCTCATTTTCCATGAAAAAGTGAATGAGGACTGGGGCTGCCAAGCTTCAAAATTGCAAAAAAGCACCATGAAACCATCTTTGAAGCCTGTGGTTCTCAAACATGGCACCATTAAAAGAATGTTTCAGGTTAAATAAGAGTTAAGCTCAATCAAAAGCATTTGTGGCATAATGTTGATGAATAACATCTTACATTTTAAGATTCACTGATGAATAACAGTAAGTAACATCTTCAATTAAGTTCAAAGTTATGGGTTGGCTTCAAAAGACTTGGAAAATAGCACACAAGTTGTATGTACCATTTTTATTGTGTTCACTTTCATTATATGGAAAAGAACAGCCAGGAACGGCATGAGTATGAGTAAATCATGACAGAATTTTCATTTTTGCTTGACCTATTTCTTAAAGCTTTACCGATATCTTAATCTCTCTGTACAGGATACAGACCTGGTGCCCAGTGACATCGCTGCTGGTCTGGCCCTTCTACATCAGGAACAGGATAAAATGGAGTACTGTAGAGACCCTGATGAGATTCTGCCTCATAGCCCTTCCTCCCCCATAGTTAGTATGCAGCTCTGATACATGCTGTCATTACAGTGAATAGAAATGAGAGAATATGTATGCAGGAGGTAATAGGTTAAGAGATGTAAAATATGACGTGCATAACTATAACACTTTCTTGTGTCTGTGTCCAGAGAGAAGATCTGGAGGTCGAGCTTGAGAAAGCTGCTCACTGTATGCAGTTCGCTGCAGCTGCATACGGCTGGCCAATGTACATCTATTCTAACCCGCTCACTGGAATTTGCAAACTCAGTGGAGATTGGTGCGTGTAACATTTGATAGCTTAAAGGGAAATTGTGTAAGATTTTCGATGTTAAAATTAGGGCTGCATTAATACAAAATTTGTGTGCCGATTCATGTGCAGAAATGACAGTATTTGTTCTTTGTTAAAGCTGTCGAAACCGTCATGCAGAGTACGACTTAGTGGGAGGAGACAACCTCGGCTGCCATTTCACCTCCATCTTACAGAGCACAGGGCTGCAGTACAGAGACTTCATCCACATCAGCTTTCACAATCAGGTGGAATTGCATGGCCACATCCCAGAATGTCAAGAAATTAACACTAATTTCAGATTGATTTAGAATCACTACAACAAAATTGTTTTATTTTGTAGATCTATGAGATCCCATTTTTCGTGGCATTGGATCACAAAAGGGAGGCGGTCCTGGTTGCTGTGAGGGGAACTCTGTCACTCAAGGCGAGTTTGAAAAACAAATGACCCTATTCAAAGATAATTATTGGAATGCCCTGAAGAAAGCAAGTGGTAAACATGTTTTGACAAACCAACCTTCACTGAAACTTGTTGACTCAAAACTCCAAGGATGTTTGTACAGGATTGTCAGGCGTGTTTTTCCTTAAACAAATTGTGCTCTTGTGTTAAATTTCTGGAAGTCATTCCTTAGCTGCCCTTTGATCCAAGGTTATGTCATTTTCAAATGAGCTACAATGGACAAAATATCCAGCCAAATATTTTATGTTTGAGTGGTTTATTGCTTAAAGGAATATTCCGGGTTCAATACAAGTTAAGCTCAATTGACGGAATTTGATAATATTGATTACCACAAAATATAATTTTGACTCGCCCCTCCTTTTCTTTAAAAAATCTAAAATCAGGCTAACAGTGAGGCACATACAATGGAAGTGAATTCCCCCCAAAAAGTTATATAGTCTTGCCCATTCATTTACTATGGTCGGTCAAATTTGACCGCGAATAACACAAGTGTTGCCTTTTTTTGTCACATGGCCAAAACCCATCGAATCCAGTCCAAATTTCTTTTGTGTGTTAAGATGGCATATTGAGAAAAAGAAGCCAAGCCTCCAGTCACTCAGTGGAAGTATACCATTTTTTATTAAAGAAACAAAATTGGTTACAAAAAAAACGAGTTTTGCAAATTCCTTGCACATCTGCATATATTTGTTTTCAGGGTTATATATCTAAATATTTGGTACATACTATATCTGGATGGACCAACTACGTAATATTAAAATATAATCATATTTAGTATCAGTTTGATACCGAAGCAGGCTTAAGTCCTGGTAACCCATCCCTTGCTCGGCCCATGCCTGAAATCATGCAGCTTGTTGAGGAGAGGTGTGCTATTACTTTTCTATGTGATCAAATTTTATATTTATGCCTGGCAGATGATTAAACAGGTAAAAATAAAAGAGACCATAGACTTGCATTGAAGGAGGAACCCAAGCCATACACTATCTAGGACCCTGAGTATCGCAGCCAGTTGTGGGTGGACTATTTTGACTGTAGCCAACCACCTAGCAACCACCCACAACACCCTATCCTCATGCTTAGTACCTATTTGTACCTATTCTCATTGCCTTGCTGTATTAAACAGTATCTATTAAACAATATTGAATTGCATCTTGCATCTTATTTGCAGGATGTGTTGACAGACCTCTCCGCTGAATGTGAGAATCTGTCTGTTGAAGGCATGTCAGGAACCTGCTATGCTCACAAGGCAAGAAAACAAAATCACAAGTGTACACTTATATTACTGTCATGCTTAGCTAACTGATGTTATTAAGATATTATTAAAGGAATAGTTCACCCCAAAATGAAAAATTTCACATCATTTACTCAACCCCGTGCCATCCCTGATGTGAACAACTTTCTTTCATCTGCTTAACACAAATTAATATTTTAAGAAAATATCTCAGCTCTGCAGGTCCATACAATGCAAGTGAATTGTGGACAGAACTTTGAAGCTCCAAAAAGTTCCTAAAGGCAGCATAAAAGTAATCTGTACAATTCTAGTTGTTAACTCCATATTTTCAGAAGTGATATTATAGTGTGTGGGTGAGAAACTGATCAATATTGAAATAATTTTTTACTATAAATTCTTCTCCCTGCCCAGTAGGTGGCAATATACACAAATATTAAAATTGCCAAAAACAAAAGAAGAATGTGAAAGTGGACATAAATAGGAAAAAATGACTTGAATATTGATCTATTTCTCATGCACACCTATCATATAGCTTCTGAAAACATGGATTTAAGAGTTGTTTGGATTACTTTTATGCTGCCGACATAAGTTCAGGCCAGCCACCATTCACTTGCATTGTATGGACTTGCATATATAATGTGTTAAAATATGTGATTAATTATAAAGGATTATTATTATGAATACTGAAACTGACAGTCAAATATTTTGTGACTGCTTTTTATAATGGCCTGCTTAATGTAGGTATGTTATCTCTTCTCTTTGAGTGTGGTGCAGATGATTGCTTCAACTTATTTCTCTTTCTTTATCACAGGGCATTTCTCAAGCCGCAAACTACATATACAAGAAACTTGTCAACGATGGTATTTTGAGCCAGGCGTTCAACATTGCACCAGTAAGAGTGCTTGGCTTTTTTACACAATTTTTTGTATCCATATACATTAAGCAGGATTAATATAGTGAATATTCCTCTAATGACTGTGTGTGCATTTTGTGTTTATTTTCAGGAGTATAAGCTGGTGATCACGGGACACAGTCTCGGTGCAGGAACAGCATCATTGCTAGCTGTACTTCTACGCAGCACACATCCCACTCTGGAGTGCTATGCTTTCTCTCCACCAGGGGGCCTCATGAGGTAATGCCACATCTATCTATACATCACATCTAACAAGTTCATTACATGGTACTCCAAGGTACTTTAGTATGCAGTGGTACTACCATAGTACATGTTCAAATATCCATGACATTACCATGGTAATGTGTATAAGCTAGGTAAACCCATTGAAGTTTAGAGCAAAAGAAAAACTGCAGACCACTGCAGTTTTGATCACTGGCTTAGCATTCAATGGTAAAAAGAACATGCACAACCAAGCAGTATTAAAAATAATGGCTTATTATTGCATATCTAACTTTACACCTAATGTTTCTCCTCAGTAAAGCACTAGCTGATTACTCAAAGCAGTTTGTCATCTCAGTGGTGCTTGGAAAAGACCTTGTGCCCAGGTGAGATTTAGTTGAATTGTTAAACTGCAGTAAGACAGATGCTTGATTGATTTCATTTGCATATGTAAAAGTATGGCTATATTTAGAGTGCCTGTATCTAATGCTGCATCTCTTGAGTGGTACTGCTAACTTTTTTCAGACTTATATTTGAACAGAATGTTTGGTATCACTTCCTCATACTTAGTGGCCTCACAGGTTGTTGTTTTTCTCTTCCCCACTGTAGATTGAGTATTCCAAACATGGAAGACTTAAAAAGAAGAATATTAAAAATGGTATCTAATTGCAGTAAACCCAAGGTATGTTTATTTCATATTTGTTGGTGATCCAGTAATCGTAAATTAGACTTTTTGGTAGGCATGTGCAAAATTACACATTTTCAAAATCGATTGATCAGTGGGTTGCCTAAGCGACTAGTTGACTAAAATGTCTATAGAAGCCCTGCTTAATTAGGCTAGTTTAGATTAGATCAGAGTATGTGAGCAGTGTGGAGTGGAAGCAGAGTGAGGAGTGGAGTGGCATGAGCTGCCTGGAGCAAGGAGCAGGTCTTTTGAAAATTGGAGCATCGTTGTATTCTTTCGCTCCAAGAGCGCTCCACTAATGCTCCATCACCAGTATAATGCAGCAAGAATTCACCATGTGTTAAGCAGTGTTTTTATTTTTTTTCCCCCAATTTTGAATGCCCAATTCCCAATGTGCTCTAAGCTCTCATGGTGGCGTAGTGATTCGCCTCAATCCGGGTGGCGGAGGACGAATCCCAGTTCCCTCCACATCTGAGGACGTCAATTCTTGCATTTTGTCACATGGCTTGTTGAGCGTATTACCGTGGAGACATAGCACGTGTGGAGACTTCACACTATTCTCCGCGGCATATATGCACAACTCACCATGTGCCCCACTGAGAGCGAGAACCACGTTATAGCAATCACTAAGAGGTTACCCCATGTGACTCTAGCCTCCAGAGCAACCGGGCCAATTTGGTTGCTTAGGAGATGTGGCTGGAGTCACTCAGCATGCCCTGGATTCGAACTTGCGACACCAGGGGTGGTAACCAGCATCTTTTCTCGCTGAGCTACCCAAGCCCCATGTGTTAAACACTATTGGCCTGAAGGAAAGATGGAATTTCTGATATTATTGGAAAGAACTTGATAAATACAAATGCATATTTAAAATTAATGACGTCAAAGGACACCTTGGGGAGGTGATTTCCATGATTTTGTCCTGACAACATTATGAAATCTGTTTACATGTGGAAAGAAAATCTATATGTCAGGAACACATATCTCGTTCACTCCTATTAAATATTTTGAATAGTCATATCATCATTCTAATCTAATGCATCGCCAGCTCAACTGTATTATATCCCAGATTAAATGGCATTGAACTTTTAATGACCTTAAACTGCAACTGAACGTATCAATTTGTTAATATTGCGTAGTTTGACTTTAAATGATAGCCATCTAAAATGTATTTTAATGTTGTAATTTATGCGATTTACATTTGCAATTGAAGCAGCTCAGCAAACCTGTGCTGAGGTAAAGAGAGATCTCACTATAAATCTTCACTCATCTTCTCAACCATCATGACCATTTTTGGTTTATGTATCAATTTAGTCTAAACAATTCGTAATAGGATCAAGAATCAGTTTTCTCCTCTTTCTCTCAGTACAAGATATTAATGCATGGCTGCTGGTATGAGGTGTTTGGAGGAACCCCTGATGATTTCCCCACGGAGATGGAGAACCGGCGGGAGGAGGAGCTAAATCAGCCGTTGCTAGGCGAGGAGAGCCTGTTGGTTCAGCGTTCATCCACTTATCAGAGCTTGTCATCTGATGACTCGCCCACACACCCCACCCACTTACCCCTATACCTGCCCGGTCGTGTCATGCACATCACAGAAGAGGGACCCACACGCAGGTCAGTAGACCCAAGGTCCCTAGAACAAGACTCTAAAAAGTCTTTCAAAGATCAAGCCATTCTGCCTTAGCTTCAGCATGTATTACAAAGCAGCATAAGGTGCACCTAGCAGTATTAGACATACATTGATGATACGCCATGCCAATTTACAACTGTTGCTATTCTATAACTCCTTAATCGTATATCAATACTATTTGGAGTATTTTCATCAGTGCCCCTTGATAATCTTTGTCTTAATGAGTTAACAAACTTAAAGGAATGTTCCGGGTTCAGTTCAAGCTTAACCGACAGCATTTGTGACATAATGCTGATTACAACAAAAATGTATGGGGATTTGTCTGTCCATTATAAAGCTTGGAAGAGCCAGGATATTTTTTTTATATAACTCTAATTGTGTTTGGCTGAAAAAAGAGAGTTATTTACACCTAGGATGCCTTGGATGGTAATCAACATTATGCCACAAATGCTGTCGACTAAGCTGAACTTGTATTGAACTTAGGAAATTCCTTCAACTTCTATTGAACCATTAACGCACAATTTATTCTGTCAGTAAATGTTTTTATGTAAGTCTATGGGCGGTCTATGGGATATTTTTGCCCGTTTTATCATCTGCCATGCAAAAATCAAGTGTCCAATTGCTTCGAAAAGTTATAGATTCATACCATGTAAACCACTAGTAATATTACCACAAATGTGCATGTGAATATTTAATTCTAGCTTATTTTATTTTATTCATCACATTGAATATTAATCAGATTCTTGCTGTTAGTTCTGAAATAGTCGGAAAGGGGAATTTTCTGACGGTTCTGATGGTCTCTGTCTCTCTACATAGACACTGTTTCTCCCAGGCAAGGTACCGTGCTGAGTGGTCTAGTGAGACGGCGTTCCGTAATGTTCTGATCAGCCCGAGGATGATTGCTGATCACATGCCTGATGTGGTTCTCCGGGCCCTGCGCAGTCTCACCCGTGACCGTCCATTTGCTCACTGCACTTCTTCCATGAGCAGCAGCCACCTGAATGTCATTTGAGCAGAGGATGCCTGGAGCCTTATCTTTACATGCACAAGCAGACTGCAAGGAGCACAACTTTACTGGACTCCCCTCAGTCATTTTACTTAGAGCGGTTCAGCTCTTGCCTATTTATTTCTGTACTGTAATGTGAATATTTCTTTTTAATTTTTGTAATTTGTTCAAGTTGAGCGATTGCGACTTAAAGAGGAAAGTAATCGGTATTAGCTTTGCAATGGTGGTGTGCTGTTTTGTGATGTATGTCAGCGACATGTAATAAGAATATCAGAGTGAACAGTACCTCGCCTAAAGTGATTAAAGATGATACAGACTGATTATAGATCAGTAAAAGACATCCTCAGTATAAGATTTGGATGCATGGCTTCAAATGCATGGAAATATTTCAAGAGCTTCAAGTGTGTCTGTTCATTTAATCCATTACACCCGTTTCAATTTGTTTCAGGTAATATATGCATTTTAAAAAAATAAATATGCTGAGGAGAAATAGGTCTGCTCCGTTACATGTTGCAACAATGACACAATAAAATTACATTTGAGTGCATGCCAATTAATTACTTGTTCTAGTCATTATAAAAGGGGAGACATTTTAGAAAATCAATTGACTCTTATTTAATATAACTAATATGTCCGTTCAGGGACACATTATTCAATTTCTGTAAAACTTGTTCAGTTTATGTCTTAGTTGTTGAAACTTTTTATGTTCATACAAACATTTACAGATGGTAAATTTGCTTAAATTAAGTGAGAGGACGTTTAAAGAACAGTAAAATCAAATTTCATATGCAAATATTTATACGCCAGCTGCGAGAAAAGCAAATAATGCAATAATGTCAAACCAAAAGCATACAGGGTATTTAGTAGGCGTCAATAATCAGGATTACTGTTCCCGCCCATCCCGCTTTTAGAGCGTGACGTCATCACGTGACGGGCAGTTCCACTACTCTCTCCTGCTGTAGGGACTATACTTCACAACAACTGCTGTTTGGAGTAGATTATCCCTGTCAAATGACTGTCCCCCTAGAACCGGGACGGGGTAACTCGGCAGTTTAACAGATTTGCTTTCACTTCAAGTTATTTGTTAACATTTACTCGTAAATGTAGTCCAACACTAGACGTCGCGAGTTAAAGTGATCTCGACAGTTGCCTGACTGTGGGCTAGCTTGCGAGCTCCTTAAATTAAAAACAGCCCGCGTGTGCGCGTTATAAAGAGCTCGAGACGAGCCGAGCAACGGAAAAAAACAAAGTAAACATGGAGTTAGAGGACGTCGTCCTTTACCAGGAGGACCCGGGAAACTCGGCGATGATGTCCGAGCGTGTGTCCGGCTTGGCGAGTTCCATCTACCGCGAGTTTGAGCGGATGATACTCAAATACGACGAGGACGTGGTCAAGGAACTTATGCCGCTTGTCGTGGCGGTGCTGGAGAACTTGGACTCGGTGTTCGCGGAGAACCAGGAGCACGAGGTGGAGTTGGAGCTGCTGAAGGAGGACAACGAGCAGATAATCACGCAGTATGAACGCGAGAAAGCGCTGAGGAAGAGCGCAGAAGAGGTGAGATTGATAGAGAGATGAATATATGACAACATGAGGTAATTTAGGCCACTTCATGGAGTTCTGTGGACTTTGAAAGTTGATATCATCACGTATATGTTGATGCTGAAGCTGTGTGTGTCAAAGTTAGGCACTTGTGAACCGATCTCTGTGTATTTAGAATGTAGATCAACAAAAGTGAATCTCAGTTTCAGAGGGGGATGTGATATAGAGGGAAGTCAGCTGTTGAATAAATTAAGCTGTATGGTTTACTGCATATGCTTGCCAATATGACTCAGAATCATAAAACTCATAAACCTTTTTTTTTTTTTATGTTCGTTCCGAACGAACTGATATGTGACTATTGCCTAGTGCTGAATTCTGCACCTGAAGGTCTACTTCAACTCATTCAAACTACTATGAACTCCATACAACTGCATGCAAACGCACCTGAACCAGCCCATTAAGGTGTTTGGTTTCATCTGAAAATGACAGGCTGGTGAGTTAGAGCAGGGTCAAATGTAAGCTTTGCACGAATGTATAAAACACTCAAGTGCAAAAGCACAAAACCCACGAAGTCTAAGTATAGCAGACCAAACTATGATTAAGTTAAAAATAACCTTACTGTTTGGACAGACTCATGCAGAAAGTTTCCAGTGGTCACATTACTTCAGAGTTCTGTGTGTTTCCATTTGGATGTGTCAAGTCATCACATGTAAGAAGGGAACTGTCTCCTCTTATGCTGGCAGGTGTCTGTTGCATGTGTTGTTCTAATACACCCACTGAGTTAGAGAAGACCAGTGGTGGACGAAGTACACATACCATGTACTTGAGTTAAAGTAAAGATACTCAAGGTAAAATATTACTCAAGTAAAAGTAGAAGTGCTGCCTTTAAACATTCACTTGAGTAAAAGTACAAAAGTATTTGCCTTCAAATGTACTTAAGTATCCAAGTACTATGATTTTTAACACAGACACACACACACATATATACACACACATACAGAATATATACATATATATATATATATATATATATATATATATATATATATATATATATATATTCTATGTTATGGGAGCAGCCAATTTCCTCCAAAATTAAACACAAAAACGTATTAATGCAGTGTTTCTGCTACTCCCCAGAAAAAAAATGCTATTATATGCAAGTCATTTTAGTGTCAACTTAATAAGCAATGTACATTATGCGTCAATATTTACCGATAATTGCTGCAATAATAGCTGCTGCTCTCTGCCCCTCTTAAAATCATTGGCAACGCAATTTGTTTGGAACTATTGAGAGCTAAACGAATCACGTGACGCGGGCGGCGAGATCACTGTCGCAAACCGTCTATGTTCGCAACTCTCATATTTAACGGCTCTGGGGTGCGTTTCCGTACAACGACGTAACTTGCTGCTCCACTACCGTAGTACGATGCACTGTTGAAGAAATCAACTTGCTAGTCACGACTGTTTCCCGAAACCGCATTGTCGCAAATTGGTTGTTCAACCACGTTGGTTAATGATGTCACACATGTGGTGGAGTAAAAACTACTTTTAATGAATCTGTTTGCGATCGAATTAATGCTAGATGTTTTGCTATAAATTATGGACATGTCATCTGAGGACTATCTCATATTTTTCTCAGTTATTTGCTTTATTTCCAGATTCAATCATAGGCTCGTTCTTACGCACTAGAGCACGTTCACACATGCGCACGCTTCAAAAACGGTGCTTTAAATCTATTGACAAACTAAAAGACATAAAGGACATTTGTATGTCTTCTAAATAAAAGATACTGATTGTACTGAATGACATCTTGCTTATTTGGCTCAAGATAATAATTTATTAAGCCCACATGTTATAATAACAAGAAACTCTGCTTCTAACCACAGGTCGAGAGCTGTCGTTCCAACCACACAACTCTGCGATGCTGTTTGCGAATGTTCGTTGGAACGATGGTTTCAGGAAACACAGACTCGTTGAACTATGATGATAACGACGGAACTTGCGACCATAGTTGGCTAACGATGCTTTTGGGAAACGCACCCTGGTTCAGCGCTTAGTAGATGCCGCCAAGGCAAGTTCAAAACAAAGCGCGCTGTACTGTGATTGGTGGCTCGTTTGACCAGTTACGTTTTTATCCACTCATAAATAAAAAGGAACGACTGATTTTGAAAATGTAGTAGAGTAAAAAGTAAGATATTTGACTTTGAAATGTAGTGGAGTTAAAGTAAAAGTCTCCCCAAATTTAAATACTTCAGTAAAGTACAGATATGCAAAAAAGCTACTTAAGTACATTAACGAATTACATTTACTTCGTTACTGTCCACCACTGGAGAAGACACACCCGAAGCTTACAGGAAGGCCATCAAGACAAGCCATGTCTTGTAATTTTAAATTTGGTTGTAACCACATCAGATGGTTAACATTGAATGCATAAATGAAAAATACTTTAGCTTTTCTCTACATGCATGACATGATGTTTAAGACATGTGATATTCAGATATTCACAGTATGGCAAGTGTGAATATTAATGCAAAAATGTTTGGGTTTCTGCACCATGAGTATAGGGGAATAAAGGAATTTATGGTTGTGTCCCATTTAGAGAGTTGGCATTCAAACGCTAATGGATGTTTCACATCTAGGAAACAATTTATGGCTACTTGAGCTAGATGTAACAACTCTAAATATAACATTCTTGTCTGCTATTACATATTTAAAACTATTTATTTAAAACTATTTATGTCAAGTTTTAAAATGCCACCAAGAACACTGTGTAGATTCAGGTTTGTTTATGGCCGTCAGTGAATCACCATGCATTCTGAAAGTGCTCTGTCCCCTGTGTTTAGGCGTTTGCCAAAATCAAAATGTTTCAGACAAGATCAGACAATTATCGTCTTTTACTGGGAATTGTCTTCGGCCAAAAGCAGTCATTAGTGGCCTCGTTTTAAATTACCGTTAATTCTTATACTATACAATGATGCACATGTAGTTTTTAATTTTTTTGACATTGCCTTAATTTAGGGTATTCAAACTGGGGCTGGGGAACCTCAGGAGCCTGCAAGGGGGTGCTAGGGGGTCCACAGATTAAAAAATTGTATAATATGTATTTTTAGGGCTATCAAATTCATGTGTGAACTTAAGAGATATTTATTATCTAGGTTTAACACAATACAAATAACAGGATCAGTTCATGATTCATTTAGAGTCGGACATGATGAACTGAATAAAACATTTTCAGGAATCAGACTGTACTGGTCAAGCTGTATGTTTTGCGCTGCCGATAAAGCGGTTTAACACACCTAGGTTTCTCTCGGAGAAAGCGGGTTCCTGTTGTAATGTAAACACATAAATGGCGTTCTGATGGGTGTTTAAGAGTGTGCGTGCGATGAACAGAAGGGGAAAACAAATGTCAGCCCAACAACATGTCAAAACAGCGGAACAAATTAAACATTTCTGGGAGTATAGTGGGAAAATCACATATTCTGTAAACCCATGTATACCCATTTGTATACACAAATAGAAAATTTGACTATCCCTAAAGGCTACATGGCATTATTGGGGGAATCCCAGAGTTTTTTGTAAGAGGGAAGCTCCCACTACTGTGTCGCAATTCAGCTGCAGGTCGATAGAAAGTTAAAGAAACAAACACTGCAACAAATCTGGAATATCTGGAAATAAAGCAAGTAAACAGAGTAAAATTGTGAAGTCTTCCTTGGATGCCATGTGTGTTATTTACACAAGCATTGAGGGAAAATTATGTTGCTGTGGAGAAAGCTGCTTACTGACTGGAGAAAAGAGTTTTTCACTCACATGTGACACAGATCTGTTAATTAGATGATTGTGTGAATAGCCAAAACGCTTTGAATCTGCCATTTTCAAATCCGATCCAAAATCCTAAAACCACCACTTTCATATGTGGAAATAAATCAGATATGTATCTGATTTTTTTTTCAATGTGTCTTGGGTGTGAACAGGCAGGTCAGATTTAATGTGATTTTTACACGAATCTACCTCAAACTTAATTTCCATGCTTGATTTCCTGTATATAAACACCTGTTATATTTTTAAAACTTGTAAGTGAGATTATCTGACATATCTGTCTAGTTCTTTTTAAGGAAAGAAAATAAAAGTATAGGCTTCAACAGTTGGGTTCAGCGATTCGTTTGTCTTGCACGTTAAATATGTGTATGAAAAGATACAGATGTAGCTTTGTATAACGGCGCTCTTTGCTTGTTTCACTCACTCTGAAAACACAGTTTCTATATTTCTCAAACCATATCAAAATACGAATGCAAGTCAGTCAATGAAAATATGAAATAAAGATAACGCTTCTTAACTTGCATATACTGTATGTAATGCCATTTTTCCTGCTGTCTTTCGATTTTATGGTGTTTTTCACTCGTAGGTAATATTACACTTGAACTTTGATTATTTAAATTCCACCATATGAAGGTAAATGATTAAATAAAAATACTTCATCCATCAACGGTCTTTCTCCATCACTAGCGGACCTATTATCATATAGGCATGTGCCCTATCTGCGTTAAAAATGTATAATTAAATTTGTTATTATAATTTAATTATTCGTACTATAATGATGAACATGTGAGAGTTTGTTATAGGCATGCTCAAGGAGTGCTACACGCATGCGGGTCAGTTTAGGAGTGCCAGCTGTTGAGACCAGTGTCTGATATTGGCTACATTTAAAGTGTCATGTGAACAATCTAACAAAAAATGTTTTTTGAGCAAAAAATCTGATCTGTGACACATTCAGCTGCGGTGTGAACGTAGCCTATGCTACGTAGCCTTATAATGCTGTTTTCTCACAATAACCCAATTTCTTGTAATAAGCCACTTTCTTGTGTCCATGTAAACGTAGTCAGTGTCAGTATGTTAGTACAGTGTGCTGTCTGCATCAGAGGAAGAATGCATATTTGAAAACCGTTAATGGAACCTAAAGTCATGTAAATCACTTGGTTCCTGTTCTTTCTAAAAAAATGGAACCAACTGGTTCTTGTTTCCCAACCTTACTCTCCTGTATGTCCTCCTTTTATATGCTTGTCCTTTTGTAAGAAGATGATGGCCTATGAAAGCACTCCCTTCTGAGGTGGGTTAACTTTCAGGTCATGTGACTGTTGGGAGCAAGTGAAGTGAAGAGCCTGGCATATAAGCGTGTGCTTTGCTTTAAACTCCCGGCCTTTGTATTGCTTCTCTTTGCCTGCTGCCTCATAATGCTCCCTACTAGTCATCTGGTGTCTTTAGTAACAAACTGCACTCCTTTTGTGTTTTGTTTATGACAGTGACATATATCAAACACATGAATGAAGAGCTTTGTTATAACTAGTTGCTCAGACAGGAATGATTCACATATCAGATAGCATATCAACTAAGCGCATACCTTTTGCATGGCGAAATTCCGCAGGCAAAATACAGTCATCTCAATGGGAATCCGCGCAAAACTTCCTGTGGCGAAGAATATCCTTGCACTATGATTTCACCTTGAGTTTATGTTTGCTGAATTTTGACAGGCAAAATCGGCACGTTAACCAATAGGATGTTGCTTGGTTTGGCGGTGACCTCTGTGGGGGCGGTGCTTCATAAACGCTACACTGAATATTCACAATGGACAAGGATATAATTTTAGCTGTGAGTTTTTAACGGAACTCTTTTTAAATTTAGTCTCAGTGAGTATAAAGTGCAGCATTAAAAAAGGCTGTTTGACAATTATATTTGTGCTGGTTTTATGTGCGCTCAACGTCCATCCTCACCATGAGAATGTAATTGTGACCACGCCTTCAGTATGGTAACAGTTGAAATGAAACCTACACATTTCTAATTGAAAGTTCCTTTCTATTAAAAAAAATACACTTCTTTTCTAGATGCCTGATTTCTTGTTATTTTGACAGTCTTAAGCCCCGGGCACACTGACAGAGTTTTGCAGCAAAAAAGCGACTAGAAGCCATTCATTTTCATTGAGAGCTTGTGGTTTCCAGCTACACGAGTGACTTCGTCCTTTGTCGGTGCAATATGGGGTGTCCGCTATCCAGTGACTCAAAGATTCATGCTAATGAGCAGCGACGTGAAACTGTGACTACCAAAGGGAGTTAAGACAGTAGAGCTCACATTATCCATCTACTGTGTGAGATACTGTAGTCATCATTTCCTCTCTTTTCTTCTGAGCACAACAGTTTTTTTTAAGAGCAAATCGTTTTCCTACAAATTCGATTTAAGCCCTCGTATGGGGACAGTGGGACTAAATTCAGAAATTTTAAATAATACCAAGTTATATATATATATATATATATTTTTTTTTTAATCATATTGTTTAATATGTTTCCAGGAGTGTTGGTTATTCATGTTTTTAAGATGTTACAGACATTACAACAGATTTTCTGTAAAGCTGCTATGGAACAATGTGTATTGAGAAAGCATAATTTTTATTTAATTTGACTTGTTTTGAATTTTACATTAAGGTGTTTTTCTACTTTGGCAATAAAATCTCAATGTTCTCTCTTGCACTGTCAAACAAACAAATGAAAGCCAGTGCTGAAGCATTTTACCAATTAGAAATTAGCATAATTCATTCTGATACAAGTATTGGCCAGCATTGTCCAATCACTGCCAACCATGATAAAATACAATTTAACATTATACATTCTGAGTCGAAGTACAGATTACCATTTTCCCATGTACGCCAAACATGTTCATCTGCAGCCTGAAACTGAACTATTGACCGTATGTTAGGAGTGAATGCACTTGACTACATGGGAAAGCTATACGATGCTTCTTGGCTCCCTATTTAGTGAATGACTTAACCTCTAGTGTGCTGTTTGTCTGCACTTGGCTCAGAACAGTTAGAAATGCACCTTATTATCATTCCAACTCTGAAAGCAATATTTTTCAGCTTTTGGATGAACCCATTGGTTTTCAATGTGACAATGCACAGTGAATATAGGTTTTATAAGGGGAAAAAAGGCCTATAGTCCTCGTCTGCAGTCATTGTTTAACTGCGTGCCTTTTTGCAATAAATTGCTAAGATTTTCAAAATGGCATATGGGATTAAAATAGAAGACTCTATTCTTTTGACACAAACAGGTTTCAATGTAAAAACTTAATGAAGTTTATTACCAGATGTAGTTTAGTTGGCCTTTCTTCCAAAGACAAACTCTGCTGTGATCGGCAGCATATTGTTTTGACACATGATGCATCTCCTCCTCATGGACTGCACCAGATTTGCCAGTTCTTGCTGTGAGATGTTACCCGACTCTTCCACCAAGGCACTTGCAAGTTCCTGGACATTTCTGGGGTGAATGGCCCTAGCTCACACCCTCCGATCCAACAGTTCCCAGAAGTGAGATCTAGGCTTTTCACTGGCCATGGCAGAACACTGACATTCCTGTCTTGCAGGAAATCACTCACAGAACGAGCAGTATGGCTGGTGGCATTTGAAGGTCATATCAGGATGAGCCTGGAGGTAGGGTACCACAAGAGAGAGGTTGATGTCTTCCCTGTAACACACAGCGTTGAGATTGTCTGCAATGACGACAAGCTCAGTCCGATGATGCTGAGACACACTTCCCCCAGACCATGACAGACCCTCCACATCCAAATCGATTCCGCTCCAGAGTACAGGCCTCAATGTAACGCTTATTCCTTCGATCATAAAAGTCCATCACCCCTGGTGAGATAAAACTGCGACTCATCAGTGAAGAGCACTTTTTGCCAGTCCTGTCTGGTCCAGTGAAGGTGGCTTTGTGCTCATAGGCGACGTTGTTGCCGGTGATGTCTGGTAAAGACCTGCCTTACAACAGGCCTACAAGCCCTCAGTTCAGCTTCTCTCAGCCTATTGCTGACAGTCTGAGCACTGATGGAGGGATTGTGCGTTCCTGGTGTTACTCAGGCAGTTGTTGTTGCCATCCTGTACCTGTCCCGCATGTGTGATATTCGGATGGCCCGATCCTGTGCAGGTGTTGTTACACGTGGTCTGCCACTGCGAGGATGATCAGCTGTCCTTCCTGTCTCCCTCTAGTGCTGTCTTAGGCGTCTCACAGTAAGGACATTGCAATTTATTGCCCTGGCCACATCTGCAGACCTCATGCCTCCATGCAGCATGCCTAAGGCACATTCACACAGATGAGCAGGGACCCAAGGCATCTTTCTTTTGGTGTTTTTAATTGCCTAATTGTTTTGAATTGACTAATTGTTTAATAACCTTAATTGCCTACCGTCTGTAAGCTGTTATTGTCTTAATGACTTTTCCACAGGTGCATGTCTTAATGTGTATTCTATATATACTTTATTTTCTGTTAAATTTTTATTTTATTCTACTTTATTTATTGTTGTTGTGCACTGGAAGCTCCTGTCACCAAGACAATTTCCTTGTGTGTGTAAGCATACCTTGCAATAAAACTGATTCTGATTCTTCTGATTCTAAAAATGTCATTTTCTTCCTGCGGCAAATCATGTGGCTGCTAGCAGAATTTAGTGAATAAGCTATATGTATAAATAGAGCACCTGCACACAAAAGTGTTTACAACACAGTCAGACTAAGGGTTGCAGTTTGCATTTGCATTTCTAGACTCTGGAAGGAAACATCAGAGAACGGCTTACAATGTACCAGGAATAGAGCTTCCTGAGTTCCTTTCTCCAGTCAGGATATTTCTGAGGCTCCTGCTCTTTTCTTCTCAGTTCATAAAGTTATGTCACAGTGATTCAGACTTCGGAGTGACTTCTGAGTCCTCAACATGCGCCACTCTTTCAATTCTGCTTCCTTCACAAGGTAGTTTAACAAATAAAACTTCACTCTGTCAACCTTGTATCCTTCACAGTAAGCTTGATTAAAAAAATCTTTCACATAGTTTTTTCTTAAAATCTGTTAAGATTTTTTTGTCCATTTAAAGAAATGGACAAACAAGTTCTGATTAAAATTGATGGTGTCATGTCAGCGATTAAAGAGGTAAAGGAGAGAATGAATGAGGCCGAAGAACTCATTTCGGGCGCAGAAGACGAAATTGTTCAACTAAGGGCTCACGCGAATATTCTCAAATTAAACAAATGACAGAGAAGGTTGACAACATGGAAAACAGAAACGGACGGAACAACTTGAGGTTGGTGGGTTTACTGGAAAAAGAAGGGAACGATGTGTATGCATTTTTAGATACTAAAATGTTTTATACTGGAAATGGACATAAGTACATCTTTAATCATAGAACGCGCAACATAGAGTGGGTCCACAGAGAAATGCCGGTGACCATAACACAAGGCGAGATACATCACCAAGAACACTAATTATAGAATCTTCTGCTGTCAAATCTGAACTGCCTTTAAATTTATACCTATACTCATCAGAACTTAAAGATCTAAAAAAAAAAGATTTTTCCAATCCTATAGTTCTAAATATGATTGCTGTATGATGTGAAAAAATATTTAGGTGTCCCTTATCCTTTATCTTGCTTTAAAACTTAGAATGTATTGAACCCAGAATATTCCTTTAAGAAACAGGACGTTCCTACCACTCGTTTAAATATTCTGTGGATTTTTATGCTGTCAACTCACCCTGATGGTATCTGGGATCAAAGCCTTTTTCATGTATTGATCATAAGAATATTTTCCAGATGATTATTATATTTTTTTCAGATATAAACAGAGCTGCTTGTTTGACAGTAGCCTTTGTCTTCTCAAACATAATATTTCTCAACACAACTTTAGTAAAATGTGAGCTTTCTAATATTAATAAATAATTTTCTTTGAAGGTACACACACTCCACTCAGTGTCTGTCTGCTGCACCCAGCAATGGCTTCGGAGGTTGCTTAAAATTCTGCAGCGCCATGCAGAGAAACTCCAAATTTTTCATTCAGTTTGACCCAAATCATTATCAAAAGACAAATAATATTTACTCTTGCTATCAGTGTTGCAGCGATGCCTAGTGGTATCTCAGCTCATTGGACCCCGGTCCAACCAGCTAATTTTAACATTACCATAACAGCACATAGTTTTGGGGACAAGGCTGATAGATTATTTAGGCTGCACATTTAAAGAAAACAATTGTTTGGAATCTTTTAGTTCCAGATCATTGAGCATTCATCCCTCTTCTAACCTTCCTCTTATTGCATGTTTCTAAGATTAAACAAATGTTCATGGCTGACCTCATGTGACTCTGCCTAACCCTGTTCAGAGCAACTGAATCCATGCACACCACTCAGATCAGAGCACCCAAGATGTGAGTCAAATCTTGCAAGTAGAGCATATCTTGTGCCCATGCTTTGGCAGTTGAGCCCCTGAGGATGTCCAATGAAGGCACAGTTGACTTAAAGAGAGCTCTATCAATAGAGTGGCGGTACACAGCAGCCTCTATCTGTGGGGGCACAATGGGGATATTATGTGGAGCAGAGAGCCCGGAGTCTGTATGCAGCCAGACACTCTTCCTCTGCTGAGCTGTCATATGAGTACTGTTCTTCGGATCATATGATGAGCACAAGAGAGAGAGAATGCATACATGTTCACAAGACATGACTGTGTGTGTGTTTTGGCTGACAAAGGTGCCAGGTTTTGAAGCAGAAATCTTTTAGGCTGCCACTCAATTCTGTGTTTGTAAATGTAAGCTGTGTCACAGTCTTGTTTTCTATTGTGCTGTTGCACACACTACACTACTGATCGCAGACATGTATCAACAACATGACCATTCGTCCTCAGTTGAGACCCTGTGTGTACCAGCTATTAAAGTGTTTTGGTGGTTTGATCACAAGTGTACGAGCTAGAGCAATACCTTGCTCTGTTCTTGCACTCGCTTTATATTTCATTGGCTGTGGCTCCTTGCTTGTCGTGACAGTGTGCACATCTAACAACAAGACGTATAGATGTCTAGCTGATCTGAAATCTGAGTGTGCACAATACACAACCTTTCTTAGTGAGATCTGAGACTTCTCATTGCAGACTCAACTTCAAAGGAGACCAGCTTGAGTCGTGTAGTGTACACTAGGCTTAACACTTTTATATAAAATGTTCTCCTGTTAATTACTTGAGTATGTGCCTGTCCCGCCACAGATTTTTGCATTTATTTTTTGACCTGCGTAATCCATCATGGCACTCAGCCACAATGAGTTCTTGTTACACTTTAACTGTTAAAGGCCCTCTGCTACAATATAGGTATACAGTTCTATTTTATTAAAACATCCACATGCTATGTCTTTTCACCTAGGTTTAGATGATATTTGTTTGCTGGTTCACTTGTGTATGACCAGAGGATTTTCAGATGGTATATTTGGCAGCAGTGATTTGAGGTCATGAGTGGTCTTGCCTGACGCAATTAAATATAGATTTTTCAATATCAAAAATGTTCTGTATTTATGGATGTAGTAAAATATGTGCTACATGTGTTATCACATTTAGGCCTATATTTGTGTGTGCAGGTGTTTGTGTATGCTCATAGTTCAGAACAGTGTCATTCAGTTTAATAGAAGACACTACTCTTTAGGACATGTTTACCTTCTGATCTAATATCATAAGACTCCTCACACAGACACTTCTCATGCGTCAGGACTCTCTGATGTCTCATAGCCCGTAGCAAAGAAATCCTTTTTTCAGCAGATACAGTAGTGGCCAAAAGTGATGTACGGAGGGGATATTTGCACAATATTTGCTTTTAATGACCGTACAGGTTTGGTTAAACAATCAAAATATGAGGAGTATGTAATATTGGGAGGAAGAAAACACTAAAGTTGGTTAAGGTATTTAACTGCCAAAAAAGGCAAACTACAGCGTATCATGGAATATGGGTTTTATTCTAATATGCAAAAAAATTCTAGAAAAACAAAAAGCTCACAGGAAATAAAGCATACATTGACTACAATATAATCAGTTATTAATATTTTGTTGGTCCTCCCTTGTTTTTGATTACAGCAGCCTTTCTCCTTGGCATTAACTCAATAAGCTTTGAGCATGTATTGTGCAAAATTTTTAAAAATTCTTTCCAAAGCTGAGCTTCATTGGAAGACATGCATGGAGGTGGTGGTGTACTTTTGGATCATTATCATGTTAGAAAATTCATGTTCGATCTCCAAACATATCCTCCATACTCTTTGTGGCAGGGCGGAGGGTGGGGCCGGGTCGTGATCCTACACACCCGGTCCCGTATTAGGCTAATCAAGCCTGCCGATAGGGATAAAGGTCGACTGCAGAGGATCGTGCGGGAGAGAGAGATCGTTTACAGACGTGTGTGTGTGTGTGTGTGTATGTGTTTGGAAGTCTTTTGTTTAAGTTTTATATTAAACTGTTATTTATATTGACAAGCCGGTTCTCACCTCCTCCTTTCCTTTGATCCCTTTACACTGGTGCCGAAAACCCAGGAAGGAGTAGTAGAGTTCTTGCCACTACAGTCCACCCCAATGGAGCAGCTGCGGCCATCTGCCGGGGGACGAGGAGCCCAGCCGCCTGGAGGAGGACGATGGTCGACAGTCGCCTACCGGCTGCTGAAACGCGGCGGGGAGGGACTCGCTGCCTACCGACTGGTGCGGGAGAACCGCTGCTGGGGCGGAGGAGACCCCTTCTGTTCCCCGAGAACGCGGCGGGGCGTTCCGTCCGCCAGGGGCTGGAGGTCCGCCTGGAGAGGCGTGGCCATCGTCCGATAGGGGGTGGAGGAGTGGCCAAGGAACAAGCTATGACGTATCGGAGAACCGGCTTGTCAATATAAATAATAGTTTAATATAAAACTTAAACAAAAGACAAACACACACGACGGACATGTCCGTAAAAGATCTCTCTCTCCCGCACGATCCTCTGCAGTCGACCTTTATCCCTCTCGGGAGGCTTGATTAGCCTAATACGGGACCGGGTGTGTAGGATCACGACCCGGCCCCGCCCTCCACCCTGCCACACTCTGCAAGTGCCAACAACTTTGTAGATCCTTCCAACACCTGCTGCAGAAATGCATCCCATACCATTATGTTTTCCCTGCCGTGCTTAACAGTGCCGCACATGCATTTGGTATCAAAACATCTCCTGCGAACATACTGGACACCATTCGATGCCAGCATGTTGAATTTTGACTTGTTGGACCACAGAACATGGCTCCAATCTTCCATACTCCAATACTTGCATTCTTTGGGAGAGGCAAGATGTTTTTTGTGGTTAACGGAACTAATAAATGGTTTCTTTACTGCTACACAACCTCTCAATCCAGTCTCATGTAGTTGACGCCTTGCAGTGCGAGGTGAAATTGGTTCTCTTCCAGAACTTTGGAAGCTGTTTTGAAGCGGTCACACACTGAGGTGATTTTCATTCTCCTGTCAAAATGCTTGCTAGTCTTTCTTGGCCATCCATATCGCTTTAGAATCTACTGGCCTCATGATGCTTTGCAATAATTCTGCAGACAGTGCGACCATTCAAATCCAGCACACCGGCAATATCCAAAGCTGATTGACCAGATTTAGCCATTTTGACAATAGCCTCTTTGGTTGCAGAGGACTGCTCCTTCCTCTTTGCCATTGACACCAAAACCCACAAATTAACATCTAATTATATAGCCAGCACCTTAATTGACACACCTTTAGCAATTATAGGGGAAAAATGAGTGCAAACTTTGTATGACAGATTGGCCAAAAAACGATATTCACGCAATTCGGCATGTTTCATTGCTTCATGGCAAATAAAATAATTTAAATGTGGAGCATGTACATTAGTTTTACACTTCAAGCAGAACTACAACATGCATACAAAATCTTTAATAACTTTTTATAATATGTATGAATAAAGGCCAAAGATATCATTTATCACTTTTGGCCACTACTGTACACTAAACAGATGTCAGAATCCACTTATTATTTCTGTGTGAAATTTAAGGGGGATTGTGCATGATAATATCATCAGGTAGAACTCTCATGTAACAGGGTGGGATTGAGAACTGCAGACCCACGTAGTGCGCATCCGAAAGAGGGCAGCCTGGGGGCTTTGATATTGATAAAGTTTGGTAGAAGAGTTTTCTTTGATGCAGCACAGTCTTGATCTGATTATAAGTGTATGTGCTTTGTCATGTATTCAGGGCAGATAGTGCTATGATTACCGTGACTCAAGTGGCAGGGTTGGATGATGTCAGAATTCATGGGTTCACTTCTTTGGTAATGGGACTCCTTTGTGTGGCTAATGTGTTTAAGTGTCTCAATTTCTTAGATATAACTTAAATCTGCTCATTTGAGGAGTTTTAGTTAACCGTACAATTGTAGAAATAGATCTTATTCACAGGCATTGATCGTAAAGATATATTTATTGTGCTGAAAGTTTTCGACATGGACGTTCCCATATAAAACAGCTTTTACCAGGACACTGATATAAATGGAGTCTTAATCTTATGTAAGTGTAGGCTACATCATATATTTGTCAAAATGTCATATTCATTTAATTAGCTGTAAAACCAATTGCTGCACCTTTATTACCCCTGGCTTGTCCTTTCAATTCACAAACACAAACGGGCATAAACGAACAATGGCAGTTGCTGCAGCTATCAGTATTTTGGTCCCTTGCACCCATGTAGTTGGAGGACTTGGGTTACATCTAACAATAGAGGTGAGGGCACGGTGTGTGTTTGGAGTCTGGAAGGAGGGGAAATACTTTCAGCTGCTCTGTGGCTTGCCACCTCTCCCCACACACACTACCAGGCTGTTCATCTTTGGCATATGAGAGAGTAAAGCAGAAATAAGTAAGTCTGGCTAACACCTGCATTTAGTCACTGGCTCTCTGATCAGATGTGTTCAAATTCTCGGGAAGCTGTTCATATTCTAAACCTCAGCCACCATATACAACCACCATGCTGCAAGTCTATTAGGATCAGCCTTATTTAAGCTGTCTCTGCTACTATCAGAGTGAGTTAATTGGCTTTGTGCCATAACAGTATACCCAAAATCAAAAACAATTATGAATATATATTCAATTCATATAAAAAATAGCCCTGCCATACTATTTTTATTCAGATGTATGGTTTTTCAATTATGTGTAACAGTGTAAATCTTCTCTATTTGTATCTTCTAGAGATATATGGAGTATGAGGACTCTCAAGAGCAGGATAAAAAAGATCTGCAGAACCGTGTGCTGCTACTGGAGGCCCAGACCAGACAGATGGAGCTGAAGTCCAAGAACTATGCAGACCAGAGTAAGTCATCACTTTGCTACCTAAAAAACCCTCTCATTTCCCTTTGATTACGGTTGTCTTTAGGAGGTCAAGTCTTTCCTATAAAAGAGGCAGACTCGTTATTCTCTTGAACACCGGGTCACTCTCTCCCATGGTTCAACACTTCTTCCAGCCAGAGAGTCACTCACTCAGTGGATAGAGAGTCTGTTGATCTCTGGGTGTTTTACTGAGAATGGGGCTGAACTGGATTACAGCTTAAGGGCTGTTGAACTCCCCCACTTGATAGGTGGATGACTGTTTACTGACAAACACCGCTCCAGGTTGGAGGCACATTACGTAAAATGCTCCAGGAAAATGTGTATGTCTAGTCAATGCCATTAGGGCTAGGCAATATGTAAAAAAATATTTTATCGATAATCACCTTAAAAATGTCGCGATATACGATTATATCGGCAACCCCCCTGCTGAGGGTCGGTGAATTTTTTTTGTTTTCTTGATTTTGCTTGAAAATTTTAATTAATTTATTGAAACACAAGAAACATAAACAAAAGACATTTCTAAATTCAAATTGAACTTTAAACTAAATGAATAAAGAAATAAAATAACGAAGTGATCAAAATAACTTATTTAACCACCTCCCCAAAGCCAAACATTTAAATCTCCAATGACTCCATTTGCCATAACACAAGCATCCATCAATGACAAGAGGTGGAAAATTACTAATAGCCCACAGATTAAGAACTAAAGACAATTGTAAATGTAAAGATAATAATAATCATAATATTAAAACCTAATAGATACAGTTTTGTTCCCCAAATAAAGCTGCCAAATCTGTGTTCTTATCGAATTTGTGTTTGTATTGCATTTTGGTAATACTATTAATGCTGCCTAAAAAAATAAAATAAAACTCAGTTGTAGGTTCAAGGTTAACGTGTCTTGCATTACTTTGATTTAATCACTTCCGTCTTTGTTTCTTTGTATTAAAGATATGTTTTACTGAACCTGCAGATTTGTGTTCACAATGCATGCTAACCACGTGGAAATAAAGCAAACTAAACTCACAGCACCTCCTGAGATGATCAGCGATAATTTGCAGCATTCTCATAGACTACGTTATTTTTGCAAACAGTTTTCAGATAAATGAAACCGAAAAAAGAGTGAAAACTCTTTACATGCGCTTGTTCCATGAAACAGGATTGTGCTGCACACATGTGAACAAACTGCTATCAGACATGGGCATTGACGGCTTTTCTTTTGTCTGTTCTTAATTTTATAATACATTTGTGTGTTTCTTCCAGCACATATCTTTGTGTCTAACAGCATTTCTTGTAATTTGTCACTCTGAGACATCTTATTGGTCGCCTGCCTGTTGCGGGTAGATGAGCAAAATTACCCGTGCATGAAATACATTTGGACGAGGAGCTTGCGAGCTGGATTCAGCCTCATTGCATTTGGCGGGTGCTAATTTCAAACCCTGGACTACTGTTTAATGTATTTGGTGACTTCCACTATCCATGGTTTTGTCAATGAGTGTCGCAGTCGACATCGGGATCTTTGTAAGACATTGTTGATATCCGATACATCGTAATATCTCCCAGCCCTAAATGCCGTCAATTTATTTAGTGTCCTGAGGATTAAAAAATTGTGTTCCCAGTATTTCAACAATCTGGCATAACTGAAGTGATTCCATTGGTTGGGTTTGTGCAGTGACGTTCCATTTTGTAGTTAAGAAATGGTTGTCTACATCTGATTGTCTGATTGTACAATTTTTATGTTGGAGAACTGTCTGATATGATGGACAGCTGTCATGGACTGATACACGCTGACCTTGCCCTTACACCTGCTCACTCGCTCGCTCACTTAGTCACTCACTAACTCTCCACATTATTTGTGGTACTTGCATATTTGTAAAGTTACCGAAATATGTTTATCAAAAAAACATGTATCTAAGGGTAATCGCTTCTCTCCATGATTGACAGCAGCAAATTAATTCTCCAAAAGCTTTATTCACTCAAGACATATCCAACTGCACTGCTGCCATTCTATCATCTTCACAGTAAAAGAGTAAGTGGGCATCTCCTCCTCTGTTGTTACTGCGTGTCTGAACCCACATGACCAAGACCATTTACCATTACACAAATGTTAAATTAGTGGAGCAGAGCGCTTTCACTAAAATCTTGTCTTTTGCGGGACTGCTTGATGTCAAAATGTCAAATGTTGATTTAGTGATTTGGAGAATTTATTTTTTTTTAGTTAAAGATCGTAATGAAAATTAAACATGGTTTACTATAGCAATATTGTAGTAACCATGACTGCTGTCACCATGGTTTTCTTTGCAGAAATCTGGTTTTGATACAATTAACCATGGTTTTATAACAGTAATACTGTAGGTTCCATATATTAACCATGATTATACTATACACTACCATTCAAAAGTTTGGGGTCACTTGCTTGAAAAGTTCCTCATGATCTTGAAAACCTTATGATCTGAAGGCTATGCTTAAATGTTTGAAATTAGTTTTGTAGACAAATATATAATTGTGCCAACATATACATTTATTTAATTACAAAACAAAAAAGAAGTTTTTGAAATGGATGACTTGGACCATATATTTAAGAAAAGCATCCAATAAGTGCCCAGCATATAGATGGGAACTCCTTCAATACTGTTTAAAAAGCATCCCAGGGTGATACCTCAAGAAGATGGTTGACAAAATGCCAAGAGTACATGTCTGCAAAATCTAGGCAAAGTGTGGCCACTTTGAAGATGCTAAAATATAACATAGTTTTGATTTATTTTGGATTTTGTTTAGTCACAACATAATTCCCATTTTTCCACTTCTATTATTCCATAGTTGTGATGACTTTGCTATTATTCTAAAATGTGGGAAAAAAGAAAAAGAAAGAAAAAATGAGTAAGTGACCCTAAACTTTTGAATGGTGGTGTATATTGTAAACATGATAGTAACCATGTTGATTTAGTGGTTACTATGTTTTTACTACAAATACCTTAGTTAAACTATGGTTACTGTAAAACAATGATTTTTATTAAGGGGAAACCTGTTGAAGAGTTTATTACCAAATAGAGTATTCTTAGTTTGGATTTGGCAAAAATATATATTTTTTTCTGAACATGGCAAATACTGAACCATACCAAATCCTTGACCCTAAAACCACGATACAAACCGAAAGTGAGAAATTTGAACAGTTACAACCCTAGTGTGTATGGGGCTTGTTGCACATACAGCACATTTGCAAATATGGCATCAAAGCTCACAGGCATGGACTAAAAGCCACAAAACTACAAGTTTGATTCAAAGCTACATTTTCCTGAAAGAATTTTGGTGTGTAAACCTGGCCTGACACCTGATGGCCATTTGGAGCGTTTCATTGGGCTCAAAAAGTATTCTCAGGCTTTGTGCTGGCATAAGCCACTAATAAGGCATTACCGACCCCTTGTGGCTGCGTATTGTTATTACAGCATGAAACCACTGTCTCAGGAGGCTATTCAAATCCTTACCAATACCTTTACCTCAGAGGATAAATACAATTGCAGTAGACCTGTGTTATATATTTGGATTACCTTGTGAGTAAAGGTCTGGGCTGGTAACTAAATTGTTGAAGATGGGCTACATAAAATACAAATACATAAAGATTTTATGATGATGCTATTCTTTTGTTATTAGTTGGAAGATTAGAAGAGCGTGAAGCTGAGCTGAAGAAAGAGTACAATGCCCTGCATCAAAGACACACTGAGGTAAGAGCCACTGTGTTTAACATCCCCAGTGATTAAAGTGTTTTCTGTTTATGTTTTGTAAGTCCCAGTGTGAAAGATGTTTTGCATGTGTAAAGCTGTCTTTTGCAGCTGTACACATGCAACAGTGTGGGTGTCCCATGACAGACTGTTCAAACAAACTGCCTGATATCACACTGACTGTGTATCTCTGCCCCTATTTTGACATAAAGATGATCCACAGTTACATGGAGCACTTGGAACGTACCAAATACCAGCAGCTGACCGGGGAAACCGCTGACTCCGGGACACTGGGCAGAATGAAGTGAGATTCTTTTCCCTGATGATTAATTTTCTGTGTCACTCATTAATACTGAAGTGAATTTTATCCACCAACACAGTTAGAAACAATATTAATCTATATTAACGTGAATAATATTGACAATAAGACTGTAAATACTATACATGTTAATCCGTTACTGCTAGGGCTGGGTGATAGGACAAAGTTATCAGATATTGACGATATCACACAAAGTTCCAGATGCCAATTGCGACATTCAATTGACAAAAGATGATCGACAATATCGGGAAATGGCAAAACCGTGGATCTGGGAAGTCGCCAAATATATTAAACAGAGGCCGAGGTGTGAAACTAGCACCCACCAAATGCGACTAGGCTGAATCCAGTTCGTGAGTGTCTCACTTGTCAAAATGTATTTTATGCGCCAGTGATGCATGACAAGAAATGCTGTCAGTCACAAAGACACGCACTTGAAGGAACACATTTGATTATATTTTTAAGAACTGACATAAGAAAAGCCATCAATGCTCGTTTCTGATTCTCTTATTGTTCAGAGAATCAGAAACTATTGTCTCGTGAAACAAGTGCATGTAAACAGTTTTAACTCCTTTTTTTATTTTATTTTTCTCTTTTTCATTCGTCTGAAAACTATAAAATAGACTACAACGAATAATGTAGTCTATGAGAATGCTGCAAATTATCTCCAATCATGTCAGGAGGTTCTGTGAGTTTCGTTTGCTTTATTTCCATGGACCAGTTAACATGCATTGTGAACACACATCTGGTTCAGTAAAATATAATCTTTGTATTAAAGAAACAAAGACGAATGTGATTTAAGTAATGCAAGACATGTTCACCTTGAACCTACAATTGAGTTATTTTCTTTTCTTTAGGCAGCATTAACATAGATGCTTTAGGCATCTTTTTGTTTGTTTTTCGGGTTTCAATAAATGAATAAAATGTTTAAAGCAAAATCAGAAAAGCAAATATATTCACCGACACTCGGCAGGGGGTTGACGATATAATCCAGTATCATGATATTCTTAAGGCGATTATCGATAAAATATTTTTGATATATCGCCCAGCCCTAGTTTCTGCTGATATAAAGCAAGTCTTAGTTCATTGCTTTTGGTGTAATATTGATGCGGTTTAGTTAGCAATTCCATCAGTTCTCTGTGCTGGTATGAATCATTCTGCGAGCATTATATACTAACAACCCCTATGAGCGCTAACACATACAGCCTCTGTGAGCATCTGTTAATGTAGGTCAGTAGTGTGTCTCAGCTGAGTGTGATGTTAATGGATTGATGGAGAGAGAGAGAATCTGTCTGGCTGTTGTTAATTCGGACAAAATCAGCAAGACAGATCACAGTCATTCTGTGATCGAGCGACAGTGTGCAAATGGAGACCGAACATCATTGTGGCGGAATGACCCGCCCCTCCCTCTCATCATCGTCAACTAATTCCTGAGGGCTGTCCTTCAGCTAGGCTCACAACGGGAGTGGGAAATACTCTATTTTCAGTACAGAGCTGTAGACTGATTTATCTTAAGTGTCACTGTGACCTGTGATGTTAATCACAAAGAAAAACGACTAAATTCCATTGTCATAAGGACAAAAAAATATAAATGTTTTTAAATAATGAACCCTGGTTCTATTCCTGAATCCTGTCTATTGTGTGGTGTTGCATGTAGCAGTTTTTCATATCTATGATGCCAGACAACATATTGTTTTCATTATATTTTAAAATGCATAAATACAATGGCCACTTCCTTTCAAGTACTTCAAAGTCAGGACTCCATTCACCTGACTGCAGGTGGATTGGAATTTTGTGATCCCAGGAGAGGAGCTACAGTGTGTGTTTGTAATGTAGTTTCCCTTTATTGTCCTCCATGATCTGCATGCATCCTACTACTCCTGTTTTTTTTTTTTTCTCTCTTCTCTTCCACAACCAATCAGCTGTACAAGAAAAGGCATGCAAATTAGCTTTTAATTCTAATGTTGGAGAGAGAGAGAGGTCCCAGTATTGTGCAGAAGTGACAGAGCTGTTCATTTAACAGCCAAGCGAGTTACAGAAGACCATGGGTGAGCACTGAAAACAATACTCTGGGGGACAAAAAACAGCTGCTGCTAAGCCGGTCCTCGTACTATGCTGCGTGAGTGCATGCACTGCTCACCGGAGTGGATGATGTCACAGCACTGATAGGCTGGAGAGCTGCACATGCACACATAGACACAGATTCTCACGCTGTGCTGGTGTGGATGGGATTGTTTTTGAGTGTCGGGGTGGGGGGCTGGCAGACCATAGAATGTGGTGGCAGCCATGAGTCCAGGATGCATGCTGCTGTTTGTCTTTGGCTTCGTGGGCGGAGCGGTGGTCATTAACTCTGCCTTGCTGGTCTCTCTCTCGGTGCTGCTGCTGGTGCATTATTCCGTCTCCAATGGCCTGCCCGCCATCACACACTCCCTGCCTCGGATCAACAACAGGTATGCATAGAGAGTGTGTTTATGGATGTGTTAACCTAGTTTCTTGCTATATGTTTACTCCGATCAGTCTTTGCTTCTTCAGTGCTGAGTTTGAAACCCTTTGTAGTGTTATCATCATCACAGGTTGTTTGTTTACAGACTGCATCCACCCCTCTTATATCTTGAATTGTATGTCTGAGATTTGATCTTCTGAATGCTAACCCTTAATAGTTTCCCTGTATTTCCATCAATCTCTCATTTTACTCTACTGATGACATGCATGGTTTGCCCTAGTCTCTCCACCCAGATATCAATCTATTCTTACCACCATGTGTCTTACTCTATGGACTGTAGTCTCAGAGATATAGAAAACAAGAGCTGAGTGTTGAGGCAGGGGGTTATGCGACAAGAACCAGCATAACACAGATAGACACAGCAAAGATGTCACTTCTTAATTATCTTTCAGATTTTTAAACATTACCGACTTTTCGCTTTTTGATATGTTTACAATGCCAACGGATTTATTTTTCTTCTTTTATGGCTTTCAGTTAGTTAATTCTAAAAGTTTATCAAACTGGAGTTGCATCTAGATGCAACTGTACACCTGATATTGTTTGGTGCTTTCGAAGAGCTTTCTGTACATTTCAAGTGATGTAAAACTGGTTTCAGTGCTGTAGTGTTGTTTAATCAAGTAATTATATTTCAAAGTAAACAGTAATGAAAAAAATAAGAGTCTTCATCTGAACTTGAGCTGTTCACCTTTTACAAACGAAAGGTCCCAATGAGCACAGTGGCCTCCATCATCCATAAATGGAAGATGTTTGGAACCACCAGGACTCCTCCTAGAGCTGGCTGCCCGGCCAAACTGAGCAATCGGGGGAGAAGGGCCTTAGTCAGGGAGGTGACCAAGAACCCGATGGTCACTCTGACAGAGCTCCAACGTTTCTCTTTGGAGAGAGGAGAACCTTCCAGTAGAACAACCGTCTCTGCAGCACTCCTTTAATCTGTATGGTAGATGGGCCAGACGGAAGCCACTCCTCAGTAAAAGGAACATGACAGCCTGCCTGGAGTTTGCCAAAAGGCACCTGAAGGACTTTCAGACCATGAGAAACAAAAGATTAAACTCTTTGGCCTGAATGGCAAGCGTCATGTCTGGAGGAAACCAGGCACCACTCATCACCTGGCCAATACCATCCCTACAGTGAAGCATGGTGATGGCAGCATCATGCTGTAGGGATGTTTTTCAGCAGCAGGAACTGGGATACTAGTCCGGATCGAGGGAAAGATGAATGCCGCAATGTACAGAGACCTCCTTGATGAAAACCTGCTTCAGAGCGCTCTAGACCTCAGACTGGGGTGAAGGTTCATCTTCCAACAGGACAACGACCCTAAGCACACAGCCAAGATAACAAAGGAGTGGCTACGAGACAACTCTGTGAATGTCCTCGAGTGGCCGAGCCAGAGCCCAGACTTGAACCCTATTGAATATCTCTGGAGAGATCTGAAAATGGCTGTGCACTGACGCTCTCCATCCAACCTCATGGAGCTTGAGAGGTCCTGCAAAGAAGAATGGGAAAAACTGACCAAAAATAGGTGTGCCAAGCTTGTAGCATCATACACAAAAAGACTTGAGGCTGTAATTGGTGCCAAAGGTGCTTCAACAAAGTATTGAGCAAAGGCTGTGAATACTTATGTACATGTAATTTTTTTGTCCCCCTTTGTTTTTAAAAATACATTTGCAAATATTTCAAACAAACTTTCACGTTTTCATTATGGGGTATTGTTTGTAGAATTTTGAGGAACAGGCTGTAACATAACAAAATGTGGAAAAAGTGAAGCACTGTGAATACTTTCCAGATGCACTGTATACCACGGGTCTGCTGAATGCTTGATTCTGATTGTTTGATGGATGTTCTAAGGTGTGGAATTATTTTCCAGTAAACGCACGACTATGAAGTAGACCCAGGCCTTGACCGCATAACCGTTCCATATCACTTTACCACTTTAGTGGAGTGGTGGTGGCATAGTGGGCTAAAGCACATAACTGTTCATCAGAAGGTTGCTGGTTTGATCCCCACAGCCACCACCATTGTGTCCTTGAGCAAGGCACTTAACTCCAGGTTGCTCTGGGGGGATTGTCCTTGTAATAAGTGGACTGTAAGTTGCTTTGGATAAAAGCGTCTGCCAAATGCATAAATGTACCAAATTATTTCAGTTATTTCATAGAGCCGTACAGGCTACACAACCAAATAAAACAAAGACATTGGTTAATTACATCGTATGTGAATGACAAACAATGTCTATAATATCCTAAATTTAATTACATTTTTATAGAAAAGCATCCTTTGGCTCCCTCTCTCTCTCTCTCTCTTTCACTCTCTCTCTCTCTCTCTCTCTCTCTCTTTCATTCTCATCTCACCCCCCACACACACACCATACATGCTACCACAGCAAAATAACCATAGAAACCAAAGACATGGGTTAAAGTAAATCAGTTAAGCATGTCAAACAATGTCTATATGATACTACATGTATTTAAATTTCGGTTGAAAAGTGCCCTCGTATCCACTTGTCTCACCTTCACTTACATGCTCACAAACATGCACGTGCACACTCACACACAGAGACTCGAGTTGCACACAACAAACAGAGTCACATCCCCACGACTTGATCAATACAACAGTTTCTATTATACAAAATAACTTCTATATGTGCAACTTTTAATGTTTCAGTGTAGTTCACCTTACATAGCTATTGTGGAAAGCCCTGTCGCGCGACACCTCCACCTCCACCTCCACCTCCCCTCCCCTTCACTCTCACACAAACTCTCTCGGGAGCAAAGATAGTGCACCCCCGTGACTCAGTGGGATTGTAAATAGTTGTTTAGCAGTGCAAAAGCTATACAAGAATGGAGACACTCGCTGCTGCAGAGAAATTTTAACTTAAATCTTGGCAATTTGAATGTTATTCCTGACGAGAGCCACTTTTTTGCAAACATAGATCAATCCAAAAGGATAAGTGTAAAATATGTTGAAGATTGGCTTAAAGGCAGTCAGTTCATTAAGTGATGAGCTGTTTCTTCACAAAAGCAGTTTATTCTGCACACTGGAGCATATCCTCCATAGGCATCAAATTCAAAAAGAATGGTCTCCTCGCCAGTGTACCACCATAGAATGTTTATGGGAGCGCTGCGTTATGCTATTTTATGCTAAGCTTGTAGGCTCCCCTATTAGAAGGGTTTTAGCTCTGTCTCTCTCCTACTACCCAGAAATTATGTTAATGAAGCTAACTCGCTGGAAAAATTTAGCTAGTGTGATGCCTGCTTAAAGGAGTATTCTGGGTTCAAAACAAGTTAAGCTCAATCAAAAGCATTTGTGGCATAATGTTGATTACCACAAAATTGTATTTGGACATGTCCCTCTTTTTCTTATAACACATACGGTGAGAGACTTAAAATGAAAGTAGATGTGGCCAATTTTTGGAGGCAGAAATGTGAAGCTTATAATTTTATAAAAACATTTACATTAATTTCACTGTTAAAACTTGTGTATTATTTGAGCTGTAAAGTTGTTTAATATGTCATTTTAAAAAGAGCCATTTTAGGGTTTGTTGACATTACATTGTCATTGTAACATAGTTGTAAAATTGTTTATTACTTTACACATTACTATACGCATATCCTTTATGTCTTGTGGCTATACCTTTTAAAACGTGAGTATTTTAATTTTCAAAAGATTTCCCCCATTTACTTCCATTGTAAGTGCCCAGATTTTTGCTCTTTAAAAAAAAAAATTATAATTGCTGGGACGAGTAAAATAAATTTTGTGGTTATCAATATTATGCCAGAAATGCTGTCGTTTCAACTTCAGCTTGTATTGAACCTGGACTTAACATTTACGGATTGGCCACATTCACTTCCATTGTAAGTGCCTCACTGCAACCCGGATTTAGCTTTTTTTAAAGAAAAGAAGGGATGATTTTAGATACATTTTTGTTGTAATCAACATGTCAGCCACAAATGCTGACGATTGATCTTAACTCGTATCGAACCCAGAATATTCCTTTCAGGGGATTTTCATTCATCCAGCTTATGTATAATATAGATCAAGGCAACTGAACTTGGCTTTTCATTTAAAGAGCACATTACCTTTTTTTGACCAGATTCGCTCAAGTCTTGTTTTAGTTCTGTTTACTTAATGTTCTGAGATTGACAGAAGGGAAGCTTGATCTGTACACTCAAGAGACCATTTAGCAGAGATGGACCACTGCTATTAAAATGAATGGGAGAAATTGGAACAGCCAAAGGCCATCAGATGTAGTAAAGGAAGTCAAGCCTCACAAGTAAAAATCCAAATCACCTTTTAGATACAGATATTGCCTGTCAGTCAACTCTGATTATACACAAATACACACCCTCAGATTTTACTGCTTGATTTAAATATGTTCTTTGATTGTAATCTCTATCAACCGTTTTAGAGATTTCGGTCTTTGCCCATTCAAGCCTATAGAAGCTGTACATTTATGCTGCATGTTCACATTGAAAATAGCTGCCCAGCCTGCCTGTGAGTGTTCCAAAGATGGCCGCTGAGTAGACTGACTTACCTTGAATGGGACTTTGCTTCAGTCATGCTGGCCACTACTATGTGCAGAAACAGAAACTGACTGCACTGGAATAGGTTATTGAACTCTGGACTGGAAGTTCCACCCCTTTGTTAAACCACAACCTTTGCTGACTGACGTGTGATTGGCAGTATATGTACTCTGGATGTGTGTAATTACACAAGGTTTTGGCCCCAGCACAGGTATTGATGTAAACATCAGATAGAGCTCACAGTCTGTTTGTGGAGCATTGTTAATGACTCCAAACAAACCCATTTACCATGCATCGTCGTTCATTTTGCTCAGAATTTCCTGCTTCAGTTTACCATGTAGACCTATCTGCATTCATTTCCATAAAATACTAAAACTATTGAAGTGCATTTGACTTAAATAGAGGCAAGCCACTTCTGTTGGCTACATTATTCTGTTTGCTTGTGAAAGTACCAATTTGAACCCTTTCCTAAGTGTACAGTTTTAGCTGAATAGAGTCATGTGAGCAGGTCTGGTCACTCCCTACATAATGTGCAGTCAGCAGGTTCACGATTCAGGATTCTGAATACTGCTACTGCAGCACTATGGCAACCAGAGGACTGGAAAAGGGACCATCAGCGAAGGCAAAGTCCCCTCAAACTCTCCTCTGCTCTCCAAGAGGAGCTCTGTTATTAGCTCTGTTGAACTTTTTCTGTCATGTCAGGGCTCCAGATTAAAAAAAATGTCTACAGAGCCATTGGTTCCTAAAATAAAACATTTTGGAGCCAAATTGCAGTTTTTAGTTGCAGAGAAAGAAATGATGCACTCTTACAGTCATTTACAATGTATTACAATTTAAACCGTAGTGAACATTTTCATATAACAAAAGGAGCAGTAATTGACCCATTGCTAAGCTTCCTTGGTTAAGGTTGCTTGCTCTGATAGCTCTGAACTTCCCATATGAATAGGAGATAGGTGTGAATGGTGGGGTTTTTGGCAAAATATTCTCATAAACGGAATGGATAATATTATTATGTGGGCTGGAATGAAGAGTGACATTGTAAAGCATATTTACTTTTTTGTAAAAGAAAAATACTTCACAGTAATTTCATTCAAAACTGTGCAGACTGTGAATCAGAATTGAGGCAAACGATCATCAGTCACATAAAAATAGAAAAGCGTCACTTGATCGCAATTACAAATCTCATAAAATTAGTTTAAGTGAAAAGAACTGCTTATGTCTCATAATACACTCATTTTGATGCTGTGAACTGTTTATTTACTATCACCTGTGATAGATCTTAATCAATACGTAAATTAATTAATGTTAAGTTGTTACCTTTAATTTACCTTGGAGGAAATGTAGGTGTCCACACTGATTGTTATACTCGCTCATTTGGGAATGAGGTATGACACAGTTTAATCCATAGCATGCTCTTCTCAATATTTATGTATATAAAAAAAAAATAATAGAAAGAAGAAACACTGCATTTACCCAGTCTAGGAACCTCGTTTCACTTGTCACAAGTGACCAAGCAACAACGTTTAAAATATTTTGTTGGATAATTTTGATAAAATCCTGCTTAAAATCACTCAAACACACATTACTCACATAGGCTCTCATTTTAAAAAGGCAAATGCTTGTCAGAGTAAGGGCGGTGGGGCAGCAGTAGCCAAGACAGGATTGGTCAGAAACGCTTTTAATACAGGGCTTAGCGAAGGGTCAATTCATCAACAACAGACCCTCAGCTGGGGTGGATTTAACAAGCGGGAGCCCTGAAGTCAACTAGCCATCTTTTATCCAACCACACAAATCTCTGTATCCAGGTGTAAATACGAGAATTGGGCACTGTTTTAAAGGCAAAGGTGCTCACAACAAATATTGATTTAGCTTTTTTTTATGGTTACTGGAATTGATTTATGACGTAAATTAAATGTAAACAATTTTTGGCATTATTTTTTGAAGACATCCTCACTATGCAACATTTTTCCCAAGTTCCAAAAATTTTGCACAGTACTGCATGCATGGTCAGTATTTTATAATTTCAGTAAGGCACTCAAGATCGTGCTACTGTATATTGTGAATTTATCCCACTGCACTTACTGCCTAACAATGCCTTTTAGCCATGATTATTTTTACAATATATCACAGCCTCTCATGCCTTTTTGCTTAATTTATACACCAAGAACATTTTAATTGAGTATTTAATGCAAGTTCAACCCATAATGGGTCTTGCGCAATTCATAAAGTTTGCAATGGTATAATTTCTGTGTGTACCCAGGAAGGAGCGCCCTGTCTCTCTGGGGATTTTTTCATTGGGAAGTGATGTGATGACCCCCGAATTGCAAAGAGAAGCTGTGGAGACTCCAGGAACTGACACATGGAAATATAACAACCTCAGCCACCCACGCTCCAATACTAGCCTCAAGGTGAGAGCAACATAAACCAATCCCTGTCCCATCAACAAAAACACTGGGAGGAAGCTCTTTCTGAGAAGAAAGTTGTGCCCGATGTGCCCATGCTTAAACAGAGCTTCACTGGGGCCAAGATGCAGACAAACAAGCTAATGCTGATCCTGGGTCAATTGTCTACTGTAGAGCAGGCAGACACACTACAAAACAACCCCTTTTTCCTCCTCTGAAACCTTCCATCTCACATAGAGACCCACGGCACTAGGCCACTTCATTCATATTCATACTTATGAAGTAAAAATTCGTCATTCGTTTTTTTTTAATGGGAGTTTTGTATTTATGAGTAAAATAAGATGTGTGGAAAACATTACTTTACAATACTTTGACGTTTTGTTATACAACATATATTACACACTTTCATACCTCAAACATGAGTTATGAAATTGCCTTGTAAATGTTGTAAAACAAAACGTCCACGTATCGTCAAGTAATGTTTACCGGCACAGACCTTATTTTGCTCATAAATACAAAAATCCAGAGGGAACCAATGACAAATTCTCTTCCAGGTTTGTGGGACTACAAACTGAACAGCTCTGTATAGATAGGCCTGTCGTGATTATTAAATAATCATCTGATTGTGGTTATTTGAGATAACCAGGATTATTGTGCACTTAAAATTCCTATCACATTGTACTGTCCAAATAAGGGATTGAATGGTGCGTTTGAGAGCCTCATTTAATAGAACTCCGACTGCCTCTCAGAGCTTCTCTGCAGACTGGACTGAGAGCTGCTACTGAAGAGCGTGTGAAGATTAACCGCTTCTAAACCAGACTTGAAGTGCTGTGATGCACTTGAAGGATGTGGATGTTTGCGCCAAACTCTAACGAAAATATAAATGAGGATTTTAGTAAACACAAAGAGCTCTGGTTTCACTTTCATTTAACGATCATGTAATGGCGAATGTTATTTGTCGTTGAGCATTCTAACATGCAGTGTTCTTGACATGCAGTGACACAGAGCAGCCCTGTCATGCCCACTTACTCTTTTTCTAAAGACAAGGTAAAATGAGGAAACACTGAATCTCAAAGGTCTTTCTTCATGTGAAATAAGGGCTCGTGGGTTTAATCCAAGAGCCTTAAAGTCTTTTGAACAAATATATTTTACTATTGCATATTTTTGGACTGAAATATTTTACTATTGCATAATATAATGTAATATAATAGCTGTTCATGTTGGCAGGGTTCCAACAACAGCAGTGTAAATGCAAAATGGACCAAGACTAATGCTGTCCAAAAAAGAGAGATATTTTGAAATGTACTGTGTTGATATTTAAAATATTATTTTTAATGTCTTAAGTTTTTAAAGTCTTAAAGGAAATCATGTAAAAGTTAAGTAACTAAAATAAATGTAATTAATAACTTCTTTATGAAGCACATATACACTTGTGAAAAAATATTAAAATTTTTATGAAAATAATTTGTCATAATCATAAAAGCCCTAAAACAGACAATTAATCGTCATAATCACAATTATTTGTTTGACACTGAATCGACAGCTAAATTTTATAACTATGACAGCCCTACCCAATTGGTGTCATTGTGTAATTGTTGGTGATTATGTGTCTATATAGTCATCCATTCATGTAGTGAGAATGTCACAGAAGTTTAAGGTAATTCTTGCAATTTTGTTGCAATAAATTATGATTTTTGGAGTGGGCAGGAAGTTTTGTTTTCTGAAATGTACTATTGTACTATGTTTATACAGTACATTTTAAAGATTTTATATATATATATATATAGATATAGATATAGATATATATAGATATAGATATAGATATAGATATAGATATATAGATATAGATATTTCTTAAAATAAACACAACTTCTCACATGACCCCTTTAATGCTGCTGGTGAATCATCTTAGTCTCAGTAGTACAAAGGCTACATCAGACTTCCACTGTGAAGTAATCTAGAGTGGCCTTTGTGTGCTCCGTGACTGTGCATTTTTCTCTATATCGTCCCCCAGAGTCTGTCATGGGCTCAGCAGTACTGCTTTGGCAGGCTGTTGAGAGAGCAGAGGAAACTAGGGCATGACTTACTGTCAGCCTCTCCTCGTGTTAAATTGCTCAGAACTGACACACTGAGAAATAGTGGGCACATGCTGCCATGGCAACCTGCAAGCATATGGGAGCATCTTTCAAACAGGGTTGTGTGTGCATGTTTGTGCTTGTTGTGTTGGTTTGTGTGCATATGTCAGGGAGAGACAGTGAGAGAAAGAACGCTTTGAAGTTTGTTCTTCGCATCAGGAGAGTAAAACCTATTATCGGTTCCTCTCATGCAAGGTGACAGTGGCTCTCCCTGTGGGTTAATTCTTCCATAACCCATTGATTTTAATGAGAGTTTTTTGTTCTATATATATATATTGTGCAGTCACCAGGTGCAGTGCTGTTTGAATAGTCACATTAATAAAACATCTCATTATCTAGAGAGCTGAAGGGCAGTAGCCTCTTGCACAAATATAGCATTTATGTAGTAATTTGAGCAGATGAGGACATATCACTTATACCGTGAACCCAAACTATCCAAAAGGATTTCGTTGCAATGAAAAATATTTTGGATTTTCACCAATCAATTTTTGGATTGATTAAATCAATATATTTTTTTTTCATTATTATTATTATTATTATTATTATTATTATTTAAGACTAGCACACTGACCTAACCATAGTAATGAGGAGCCTTTCCTTCTGTGTAATATGTGTAAATATTTAACATTAGGTAACAAATGGATAATAATGGGCTCATTTAAGTAAATATGCTCTTCAATTTTTAAAAGGGGGAGAAAACTTCCTGTAGATTTAAAAATAATGTCACTTGATGCATGTCCTTGTACTGGAAAACCATGAACAAAACTATACAACATAAAAGGAAATGCGACCCAGGATATATTAAATGTAGGCTATGTTTAATCTATGACAGGTCGGCACTTGATTTCCAATGTAAAATCGGTCCTGAAGCAAAACCTTTTGAGAGGCACTGAGTTAAAGGTACAGACAGTATCAGTCTGGCTGTGCTGTCACACACCTACAGTATATGTTAATTATTAATAATCCGAGGACATTAGTTAATTTAACATGTAAACTAACATGCTTTAGTTATATAATATGTTATAGTTACATGATATTTTTTTTATCATGTTTAGAATTCTGTTTTCTTATTTTTTCTTATTTATTATTTATTTTCAAAAGGGAGACTTTTTTTACACATACTTCAATAAAATAAATGGTTTCAAGTTTCAATTATAATAAAGTGTTTGCTCAAAAATAAATAGATAAATAAAATAACCCTTCTGTTTTCACTGATAATAGTAATTGTGTTATACCGTGAAACCGTGATATTTTCTGAGACCGTTATCATACTGTGAAAATCTCATACCGATGCAACCCTATTTATCACCCACACCTATTATATTGCTTCTGAATATATGGATTTAAACACTGGAGTCATATGGATTACTTTTATGATCCTTTATGTGATTATTGGGGTTACAAAGGTCTGATCACCATTCACTTCTACAGAGCTGAAATATTCTTCTAAAAATCTTTGTGATCATCAGAATATAGAAAGTCATACACATCTGGGATGGCATGTGGTTAAGTAAATGATGAGAGAATTTTCATTTTTGGGTGAAGTATCCCATTAACATGAACTATCAATGAATGAACAATCATATTGCACCACTTATTAATCTTGGAAAATGAATATTTTAATAACTTAATTTTATTTCACTCTTTGTTTAGATTATCATTGTTTTAAAAATGTATTATAATTTTTTTATAGAGGATTTTCTTAGTTTACAATTACAAGTCTAGGAAAGTCTTAAAGAATAAAATCTATACAAAAGTCATTTGAAAATTACCGAAAATAAATTATGAAAGCCTGGTAAGAGTTTCTTAGTCAGTTTTAATATGACCTTCTTATAGCAAAAAAAAAAAAAAGTCTAAATATACAAATCTAAGGGAAGAACCAGATTGCATGTAATCCTGGCCTACAGTGATTTTTTTTTTTTTGATGGAACCACATTTTTTTCTGTAGTTACAACTTAATCTGTTTTTGACAAGCAAGCTCTGGATGATTTTGGGGAAGGACTGCCTGATTTTTTTTTTTTTGTAATGCCAATGCAGTTCCTATAGGCATTATAAATCCAGTGAAAAGTGGGTGGTACTGACCTACCTACAGGATGCTGACTGTAAATTTCTCTTTGGGCAGCTGGATGCAGATGAATCCCTCAGGAGAGGGGAGGGTAAGAGTTCACAAGACAATTTGGAAATCCAGTGGACTGTCACCAGAAAGGTAGCCCTATCCATAAGTGCTGCCATAATCCCCATGCCAACAGCTGTGCAGTGTAGTGTGCTGTTCGGTTTGTCACCACACCTCACCGCTCAACGCATTTCCTTGCAGTGAGAGCCCATAGTCCAAAAACTGCTGCATGCGACCACCTACTGACAGCATTTAGCGCAATTCAGCTCAAGTTGAAGTGAGGCACTAAAAAAAAAAATGGGTATTTCAATATTTACATCTTAAGTCAATACCCCTGGAAACATTTTACTAAAACGGTAATCTTAGTTGCAGTCAGCATCTATGCGGTTGATTGCATGCTGTTTCACTTAAGTGTGTGTGTATTGTAAACTGTTACCCTAATGATGCTGCACTCAAGCACAGGTTTATTATATTGAGAACAAAAGAAGCTGCACTTCTTTGCTTCATGTAGATTCTTGCACTGATTTCTAGCAGTGGTGCTCCCTCGCTGCAGAATCTACAGGCCCACGGCAAAAGAAAACATATTTTCCCAAGTTGTGAATGTCCGTGTGCAGTCTGAATCGAATGTTAGTAAGATAAAAATAACATATACCGCAAAATAATGGCAAGGAAACGCGTCTTTCAAATGAGTTTGTCCTCGCGGGTGGAACTGAACAACATCCAGCGAGTGTATTCCGAATCCCATTCAAATGACTCTTATAAATGATTATTTTCAGTGAATCGAAATTGACAGAGAAACCCGTGTAATCCGACAAACAAAAGACTCAAATTAATTGATTATTTTTAGTGAATCAAAAACAGACAGGGCATCCAGTGTAGTCGAAAATGACTAATGAACCGGTTTTTTAATAAATCATTCAAAAATACTGACAGACTAATTTTCCTATGCCAAGTATTTAAAGATTCATATTTTCAACATGATGTTTTTGTAATAAATATTAATTCATTAAAAAAAACATAAAACATCACATTTCTCAGCAAATAATCAGAGGATTGGTAAGTAGCATGTAAACTGGATCAAAGAGGATTGCCCAAATCGTGTAAACATCTTAATCTAATCATTCCTTATACTCTGATTATTGCAATAATCATATGTAAACATAGCCATTGTTTGTTTGGTTTCTATTCATATCTTGTTTTGCTCTATTTGTGTACTTCCGTTGGTTATTTCAGTAATATTTTTAAAAGCTCAGTTGAGTATACAAAATTAAACAATACTAAATCGAACAGGCCATACTCTGCTGCTATTTCTAATTATATTCTCTAATCATCAGTACATTTCTCAATACACATAAAATTAATATATAAAAAAATCCTCACACACAGACACAACATTGTTGTTCCTCAGATACTTGGCATGATGACTCTTTAGCATTATACTAATTTGATTTGTTTTGTTACTTGGAAACCATGATCAAATATTTAAAAATGGATCTGCTTGTTTGTCCTAGTCCTACTACTAGGTCTGTGCAGCATGGTGTGTAAAGTATGGGTGATGGCTTTCTGGACTTAAACCATTGTGTTAGATTTCATGATTAATATGAATTGTGCCCATCCACAATTAGCACAAATGTGCGCTTGCTGAAAATGTATTATGAATTTTATATTAATATGACTAATGACTAACTTGTCACTTATGTCACTGATAACTTTATGCCACTTGGTTCTGTTTACAGGATGAACTCTCTGATGTCAATAGGGGAGAGTCCAAATCAGCCACGCCCATGTCTGCAGCAACTTCAGATGTTGCCATGGCGTCAGTGGACACGCCCAGGACAGAGGAGGTAGAGGGCCTGAACAGGAACCTGATTTCTAGTAGTGCTAAGTCAGACAGAAGTAAGAACATCAGAGTACAGGATGCTGTGGTAGCAGAGATGCCTTCTGCAGGTGAGTTCTAGTGTCATAGTAGAGATTCTGCTATCGCTTAAAGACCATACATTCACCATCATTCAGCCAGAAAACACAGCTTTTGTTGTGTGTGTGAGAAGAAATGTTCTTTTTGAAAAACATGCTGGAAACGTTGAGCTTACTTATGTTGTGTTCCCATTTAGTACAGTGGCTTGTGTACAAATCCAAATGAGATTTTCCACCTATCCCCTGCTGGTCTACGTTCACTACTTTTTTTTTTGTGTGTGTGTGTGTTATGTTTTTTCCAACTTTTTCATGTGCATAATGCATTTGTCATCATGGCGAGTAACAAAGCTTGAAGTCAAAACATGTTAATATCAAACTATAAGCTAACAATAAAGCAAAACACATGTAATCAATCAGACAATCCATTGGAATTCCACATTGCATTCACAACAACCATGAAAATGGAACTCCAGACTTTATTTTTCATATACTTGAATATGGTTCCTTAGTGTGAGCTTGAGCTCAGAACACAGTGAACTTCATACTAATCAAGCAAACCAAACTTTGTCAGACCCCAATCTGTGCCAAAAAATTGTGTGTAAGCAACATGAGTAACACTATTTAGTGCCTAGTTTGTTGTCAAGTGCATAATGAATGGTGTCATTTTATATATAATCATTTGAAACACAGCGGCTGAAATATTTGTGCTCTGCACAGATCAAAGTGAGAATGCAGAGAGGTCAGAGGTTCAGGCAATCATTGAGTCCACCCCAGAACTAGACATGGACTTAAGTGGATGCAAAGGATCCAGGTATGTCAAACCTGATTCAGTCATTCACACAAAGTACTTCCCTTATCGCACTGACCAAGTGACAGAACACTAGCAGCTTTCATTTTCTACTCTCAAAGTTTATATAAAGGGGCACCTTCAGTCCAAACCATATTCATTTGAAATTGTTAAAGAACATTTCACCTGTAAGTTAATAGGTGAGGCTTTCCCTATTTTTGTCTTTTTCCAGCACTCCCATGAAAGGGATAGAGAACATGGCCTTTGACCGTAACACTGAATCTCTGTTTGAGGAGCTCTCCTCAGCAGGAACTGATCTCATAGGGGACGTGGATGAAGGTGCTGATCTGCTGGGTAAGTTCTGAATTACCCAGAGCTCAAATGGGCTCGGATTATGATTCCTCAAGATTACACCTACCTTAAAGTGAAAAAATGCATCACCATTTACTCTCACATTGTCCCAAACCAATTTGACTTTCTCTCTTCAGTGGAATACAAAAGGTGAATTTAAGAAATAATTTTTTCCATATTGAAAGTGAATAGGAACTGAATCTCTCAAACTCCAAAATGCACCATTAATGTGTTTAAATAAGTTCCATTATTAAAAACAGCCAACAGAAGTTGTTGTTCATTATCAAGTTGTTATTAAGTGGCTTTACTTAAAATAATACCTTCCACTGAAGCTCTGAAATGGTCTAAAAATTTCTTTAAAAAGCACTATTAAAATGGCCAGACATGTTTGGAACGACTTGAGGGTGAGTATACAGGATGATGACAATTTTTGGCCGAACTGTTTCTTTGAGGATTCGCCAGTGCTTTTGACTATATTTTTGATTCTTGTGCTTGTATTTGTTTTCCTTTTTGTCTTATTCTTCTTTAGTAGTGGTGTCATCCTGTCATTTAAACGCATCAATTTTCACTATCATTCACGGTCTATTCCATCTAATCATGTTGTTTTCCCTCCATGTTTGTCGTGCTTCATTTCGTGGCCTTTTCTTTCTCCCAGAAGAGTTCTCTGGTGTGTATGTTTAAATTTAAATTCATTTTATCCAGCTGATTGTCTTAGAATAGAAGCTTCAAGAAAACATTTTCACTTTATTCCTTTGGTGTAGGGCTGCCCCCTGATAGTCAACCAAACGTTTATCAATGAGAAGAGTCTTGGTCGATCAAGTTTGGATTGGTCGGTTGATTTGCAAAAAACAAAACAAAAAAAAACAAACACAGGAAACGGACAAACAACAGTATTACCGCTGGTTGGACGCTAGATGGTACTATAGGGTAATTTTCGTTAAGCAGGGTTAAGCCTACACAATGAAGCAAGACACCTTGATTTCAAACTCTGAACTTTATTTTTTATTTATTTTAACTAAAAATTCAAATGAAACTGGAAAAAATTAAGTGCAATTAAAATGGGTGTTGTTCAACTTTTTGAACAGTTGTCAACATCTCTCTGTCAAAGAACCTGCTTCATCTGTGCATTCTCTACCTACCAGAGTTGCGTTCACAATGAACTGCTCTGGAAATAAAGCAAATTGAACTCAAAACACCTGAGCTGAGATGTCTGAGATAATTTACAGCATTCCCATAGACGACACTATTCTTGCAAAAAAAAAAATCAGAAGACGGAACAAAGAAAGAGTAAGAACGTTTTACATAGACGCTTTTCTGTCATCTGTTCTTAATAATATAATAAAGTGTGTTTCATTAAGCACATGCCTGTGTGTCTACGGGCAAATTATTTGTAATATTAATTTGATGATAATAATAATAATTTAATACATTTATGTCAAGACGATATTTGGCACGTTTTCCCATTAAAGGCATCAGCCATTGGCGATCACTCTGTCTATCGTTGATCCCCGAGATCATCGCCATGGCCACAACCCTAATGTGCATTTCTCTATAAATTAAAAACATTTTCAGACAGTCTCCTTCGTTGCTGCTCGCTTCGTGCATGCACTCGTAAAATTTATATTTTAAAGTCTTATTATTATGGTTTAGTATTTCTCTGTAATGTAGAACAGTGTTAGCAATGTTACTTATAACATTCTTTCTCAGCCTGGGAACATTTTATGATGCCCCCCCCCCAAAAAAATATATATTTAAGTAATTAAATTAATATCATTAATGTGACTAGTCCATTAATGGCTTAAACTAACGACTACTAGTCGACTAGGAAAATCTTTGGTCGGGGCAGACCTACTTTGCTGTATCTTAGTAGTGTTACTTGTCAATGTCACTCACTAACTGTTTTCTTTGTTCTTTGGTTTGCATGTCCTTTTTTAGACCTTAATTTCTTTGGTAAGACTGATTTCTTGATGTTTATCTCCTTTTCATGTCTGTTCTCTGATTAATTTTTCTGTCTTAGAAATGGATGTAACAGCATTTGTGGTTGTTAAGAGGTCTGGTTTATTATGCCTACACATTTAAGCCATATATATATTTGTATAAAAGAAAATCTATATTTGTTTATTCTTGTTGTCACGTAGGTATGGGTCGTGAAGTTGAACATCTGATCCATGAGAACACTCAACTACTGGAAACAAAGTAAGACATGATGTGATATTACAGACAGACTCATGCATTGCACTTAGTCCTGATTTCCTCCATACACATGTACTGCCCCATGCAGTGCTTAAAATGAATTACAGCAGTGCTTAAGGAAAATCTGGACTTAAAGGTGCACTCAGTAACTTTCTGCTCATGTCATCTTGTACTTACAGTGACACTAGTGGTGTGGATGCAGCAGCATTTAAAAGCAATAGTTTTCAGTTACAGACACCATTGTAAAAATGTATTCACAATCATCTTGTGATTCTAAAATGACAGTCCCCATGAGGCCCCCATTCCCTGCCCCGTGTAGAATAAAACCACTTTTATGAGGTTCCTGATATGACTAGAGTCCTCATCTCAAGTGAGTGGTCATGATTTTGTACATATGTTTCAAAATTACAATACATTTTTTAAGAGTAAAACTTTTTTTATTTGGGAAAAATTAGCGAGTCCACCTTTTAAAGCTAATGGGCCTCATTCATGAAACTTTTGTAAATATATGAGTAAATAGGAAGCAATTTATGTGTCAAATGGGCCTTCCAGAAAATTTTCCTCCGGATTCACAAATGCTGCGCACACCCCAGATTTGTTTGTTAAATCTGTGAATGTTAGTGAATTCCAAACATTTGTAAACAGGGGGCCATAATTATCCACACAGATCATAATACACACCGATGAAAACACCATATAATGAAGGCTCCAGACTTGCTAGAACATCTATGCATTCACATTGTACAACTTTGATCCAGCAAACACAATAGCATCTCAATGAAAGTGAGCAACTTAATGTCATTACGTGTTTTTTGCTGCCATCGGAGGCTCTTATTTGAATCAAACAATCCAAGATATGTTTCACTCATTTGTTTATTAGGTTTTTTTATATAACCTTCTATCAAAATGTAGTCATGGCAGTTTGCGTGAAAGAACACAAAATGTTTGTATGACTTAGACACGTTCACACTTGGTTAGGAGCAGGAGTAAACTGTTTGTACCAAATAACATTTTGAAAATATGAAAATATCCATGAATCCGAGAAATTAGAACAGAGTAGATTTACAATAAACTAATTAATTCTGCTCAACATGTATGAATGAGGCCTCATGTGTGTTTTTTTTTTTTGTTTTGTTTTTCATTTTTGCTTAAATGAAAACGTAATATGAAAAGTTAATTTTTTTTATATTTACTGGCTCATCGAGTTTACACCGCAACATTGGCTCAACCACCTGTTGCAATCAGTGGAAAATAGTAGTATTTTCTGGAATCTGTGAAAACAATGATTGTTTTTGCAAATTTCATTTGGTGGCACAAAAATGAAACTCTTCAGCTTTAAGAGTACGAAGTCAGAAGTCAAAATAACTTTATTGGTCTTTTTCAGTGATCGCTTTTTAACTGAATTCTAAATTGATTTCACTCAAACCAGGTACATACCGTATATGTACATATAGACAACAGCAGTAAGATTAGAAATTACAAATTAGTGCTACAGTATATGCAAAAACTTGTCAAAATGCAATTGTAGAAACCAATAATTGAAATATTACTGATAAATGCATTGCTGTGTTTGCTGCAGGAACGCCCTGAACGTGGTAAAGAATGATCTGATCGCTCATGTTGATGAGCTGGTCTGTGAGAAAGATGTTCTTCAGGGAGAGCTGGAGGTTCTGAAACAGGCCAAAGGAAAATTAGAAGAGAGGAACAAAGAGCTGGAGGAGGAAATCAAAAGGTTAGTAATTTCAGATCGATAAATACCAGCATTTCAACCAAGAATAAATCTTTTCATAACATCTCTTTGTAAGGCATGATGGCATAAAGCTAATTTTGTTTATTTCAACCCATCAGAGTTCGGGCAGAGGTGGAGGAAGTCAAATCGAAGGTGAAAGAGGAAGATGATGTAAGCACTCTTCCATAATTAATTTGATTTTGATTTCAATTCAAGAAGTCAAAATAAATTGCCAAAATGGGTCTCTGCGAGCAACAAATCTTTGACGAGTTCATTTCTGTCAAAGATACCGCATAACAAATGACTTTTGTGAATCTCATGATTGCTTCCCTCAGAGTGATGTGCCCACAGCTCAGCGGAAGCGCTTCACACGAGTGGAGATGGCACGTGTCCTCATGGAGAGGAACCAGTATAAAGAGAGACTGATGGAGCTGCAGGAGGCCGTCAGGTGGACTGAGATGATACGGTCAGTCATACAGAATCTTGTTTAGAAATCTCCAAGCAGTGTTTACCATGGTCAATCTGATGCATACCTGCAACCTTTTTGCCTTGTAATGACTGAATGACATTTTTCCTTCAATGTAGAGCTTCACGAGAGAATCCAGCCTTGACTGAGAAGAAAAAGTCCAGTATCTGGCAGTTGTAAGTTCACCTTAGCTCTCTTATAAGTTTGTGTTATATTGGTTGGTGCAGTTTGGCGTTCAAACAATGTTTTCTCCTCATTTTATGTTCCTCTTTTATTTGTTTCATTTTCTTTCTAGGATGTAGGTAAAATCTTTGAAATGCTAGTAAATCTTGTACTTTGTTTGATCCTTTGATCCAAAAATGTGGTCTTGGACATGGGAATGGGGTTTCTGTTAAAGCTTTAACAGGGATATAACAGAAGCATAACGACTCGGTTACTAACGTAACCTCGGTTCCCTGAGAGGAGGAACGAGTATTGCGTAAGCAGCTTACGCTATGGGAAAACTCCGTTTCTCGAGAAATATTGAAGTCTTTATGTAAAACGCATTGCAGCTGCACTGCAGACAGCAATGAGCGAGGCAGCTCGGTCATTGGCTGTGCTGCGGCAACTTGCTCGAACCAATGACGGGGCGACTCTGAACGCGCGACCAATGAGCGCGCTTCACGCCCTTGCGCTCAGAGCCCGCCAAGATGGCCGTGGCTAAGGCTATATATTAGGCGCCCCGTCATTTAGGCAGAGAGTTCTTTAGGTTCAATCGACTGAAGCGACTGAACAAGCACAAGCACGACAGCTTACGCAATACTCGTTCCCTCCTCTCAGGGAACCGAGGTTACGTTAGTAACCGAGTCGTTCCCTTTCGAGAGGTCTCTCCTATTGCGTAAGTAGCTTACGCTATGGGAACACCATGCAAAACGCTGTGCGTGCTGACTTCACTCTATAAAGCCAGAGGCAGATGCCTGAGCCTTAAAGCAAAGTGATTATTCAACGAGCCGGCCAACGGCGAGCTATATAATGGGATAATACAGAGCGCCTTTGCCCCAAGGTGGCCCATGGTGGGGCGCTCATTGTAAAAACTCACGCACATATCTTATGTACTGATTTTCCTATTTACTGATATGCATAAAAAAACTCCCTAAGTCAGTCAGAGAGGGACCTTATAAGGGAGGAGACAATGCTCAGCATATATGTACTCCAGTCCATACTACAGTCAGGCTGATAGAATGTTGGAATGCAATGAGGGGACCTGTAGGTTATAAAACCTGATAAATGTCGAAGGCGAGGCCCAGCCTGCCGCCGCACAAATATCCTCAATGGGTATCCCACTCGACCACGCCCACGAGGAGGCCATGCTCCTCGTAGAGTGAGCTCTGACACCTAAGGGGCATTGAAGGCCCTTGGCTTCATAAGTCAGCGCTATAGCATCTACTATCCAGCCGATATTCTTTGCTTTGAAACTGCGAGACCTTTAGTGCGGCCGCTAAAGCATACTGAATAATTGTTCCGTCTGTCTGAACGGGGCAGAACGTTCCAAGTATACTTTGAGCCCTGACCGGGCAGAGTAAATTAGCGTCGCTTTAGTCTGCTGAAGATGATAAGCTGCCAGAGATATCACCTGTACTCTGAAGGGTGTGGAGAGCACTTTAGGAATATACCCGTGCTTTGGCCTAAGGACAACTCTGCAGTCGTTAGGTCCAAATTCCAGGCAAGCAGCTTGATGACAGCGCATGCAGGTACGCCCACTCTCTTGACTGAGGCGAGTGCCAGCAAGAGAGCTGTTTAAGGTGCACGGTTCGGAGAGGTTCGAACGGGGCACTCTTGAGTGCGTCCAGGACCGTGGCCAGGTCCCAGATCGGTACCGAGGGGGCGAGGAGGGTTCATCCTCCTAAGCCTCTTAGGAAACGAATGATTAGGTCGTTTTCCCCTAATGAGCGTCCTTTATCAGGATTGTGTGGCCGCTATGGCAGCCACATAGACTTTGAGCATGGAGGGTGTGCGGCCCGCCTCCAGCAGCTCTTGCAAAAAGGCGAGTACACTTGGTATCTCGCGACGATTTGGGGTTCAAGCTCTTGGTATCACACCAGTCACTGAACACTTTCCACTTTTGGGCATATAAGGCCTCGTAGAGGCGCTCGCGCCTCAGTGATGGTTCTCAACACTCCGCTGGGGAGGTTCTCTGGAACCCGTTGAGGGGCCATGCATGAAGGGCCCACAGATCAGGGCGGGGATGAAGAATCATCCCGTTGGCCTGCCTGAGGAGGTCCAGCCTCAAAGGAATCGGCCATGGGGCAGATTGCATCATCTGCATCAGTTCTGGAAACCACGTCTGGTTCTTCCAGAGTGGGGCTACCAGGAGCACTGCACATTTCACCTCCCTGATCCGACTGATGACCTGAGGTAGCATCGCGATCGGGGGAAAAGCAGACTTGGGCGAGCGCGTCCGTGCTCTTTGAGAAGAAAAGAGGGCAGTGCGCATTTTCCCTGGAGGCGAAGAGGTCGACCTCTGCTTCGCCAAAGGTTTGCCATAACCACTGGACCGTCAGGGGATGGAGAGACCATTCTCCTGGGAGAACCTTGTCTCTGGACAGCATGTCCGCTCCCTGGTTCAGGATGCCTGGCACATGCGCTGCTCTCAGCGAGCGCAGGTTGTGCTGTGACCATAAGATGAGCTCCCTGGCCATAGAGTGCAGGGAGCTCGACCTGAGTCCACCCTGGCGATTTATATACGACACTACTGTCATGTTGCACGTGTTCGTTTTTCAGGTACGGAAGCAGGGCCCTGAGAGCCAAGGCGACCGCTTTCATTTCCAGACAGTTTATATGTAGGCGCTTTTCCCGGGTTTGACCAAAAACCGGAGACAGGCCTGCCCTCGTAAAGGGCCCCCCATCCTATTTTGGAGGCATCTGTCGTGATCATTTTTCTCCATGTGTTCACGCCCAGACTCACGCCGGTTTGATACCAGTCGACGGCCTTCCAGGGCGTCAGGGCTTTTATACAGCCGTGATTCGCTCTGATTAAAAAGTGGCCCGAGCGCCACGCGTGAGTGGGGACACGGCTCTTGAGCCAGCGTTGGAGAGGACGCATGTGCAACAATCCTAGAGTACAGCTGATGCCGAGGCTATGAGACCGAGCATCCTTTGAAATCGTTTGACGGAGCGGCTACCGCTCTGAATGATGTTGCAAGGCGCCGAATAGCGGCCAGCACTCTGATGAGAGGCGCGCCGTCATCTGCACTGAGTCTAGCACTATTAGCAGAAAAGAGATATTCTGGCTGGGGGATAGCACGCTCTTTGCAAAATTGATTCTCAGACCCAAACATTCTAGATGGCTGATAATCCAAGATCTGTGCGTCGTTAACTTACTCTCTCATTGTGCTAGGATTAGCCAATCGTCGAGGTAATTCAGTATTCGCACTCCCCGCTGTCTCAGGGGAGAAAGTGCTGCGTCCATACATTTCGTGAATGTACGGGGGGCCAATGATAGGCCGAATGGTAGTACTGTGTACTGGTCCCTCGAAAGCGAATCTCAGAAATGGCCTGTGATGAGGTGCTATCGGAATGTGAAAGTAAGCGTCTTTCAAATCCACTGATAGAAACCAATCCCGGGCTGAACTTGCGCGAGGATATGTTTGGTCGTTAACATTCTGAACGAGCTGAATCATTAAAGCTTTGTTCAGATGTCTGAGATCTAGGATGGGGCGGAGGCCACCGTCCTTTTCGGGACGAAAGTAGTGGCTGTAAAAACCCGCCTCGCTCATAGAGGGAGGAACTGTTTCTATAAGCTCTTCTCTATCAGTTTGAGCACCTCAGTGCGTAGAACATGTGAAACATCTTTCCTCACTTTCGTCTCGACCACCGCTGAAAAGCGGGGTGGTCTGCGTAGCGAATTGAAGCGAGTAACCGTGTTTTATTATGTTCAAAACCCATTTCGGCATGTCAGGGATTTTTCCCAGGCTTTTGCTCGCACAGATATGGGCTGAATGCTGGCTGGGGGCATGTCGCAGTGACGTATGGACCCTGCCGGCGAATTGCCTTGTGCTAACACTGAGCTTACAGCTCTCAGAGGCGTGAGGCGCTGCTGAGCAGCTTTGTTGAGTGCCGAGTGCAGGGGTGCGTGTGAGATTACAGGCACGCGCTATCTCCGTAATGCTTGCAGCATGAGCTGGAGAAATGTTTGAAACTGTATAGACCGTGTTTACGGGTGGGGGTGCATACATTGTAATAGGCACGCGCCACTTTCATAAAGCTTCCCGTTCTTAGCGGGAGTTTCTTGGCTCAGCGCCGCATCTGTGATGCTCGCGGCATGAGCCAGAGAACTGTTTGAAACTGTATGGGCAGCTTATGGGTGGGGGTGCATATACCGTAGTAGGCACGCCGCCATTTTCATAAAGCCTCCGGCTCATGGTGGGGGTTTTGGGCATACATACAGTGTTTGTGTGTAGGGGTGCATGCATGACAGCAGGCACGCGCGTTACCTTTATAGTATTTCCCGCTTTTACTGGGGAAGTGTTTATAACTGTGGGAACAGTGCTTGTGTGTAGTGGTGCATACATGACAATAGGCACACGATCTACATTTATGGGGCGTCCAGCTTGAGCTGGGGAAGTATTCGGCACTGTTTGGACAGTATTGATATGTGGGAATGCGCACTTTAGTGTGGACACGTGACCCTTAGTGACACAGGCAGAAAATGACTCTTTTGTGATTTTCTGTGTGTTGCCGTTAAACGGCGTTTGATTGCAGGTGAGCGAAGTTCTGTGACTGGCCCACTGACTGCTGTACAGACATTTCCAGCCGCTTGTAAGGGGACTGGGTAATGTTTACACGTTTTGGAGAGAGTGGTCCGGCTTTTGCGAGACACGCACTCTCTCTCTTTCTTCCTATGGCTAGGAAGGCTTACAAGGCTCGGGTTCAACACGATCTTGGGCGAGGTCCCCGTCGCTCAGGCGGCTGCTTTCGGTTAGCGGAACGCGAGCGGCGTGGAGCGTCCGTTTCAGGTCTGGTCTGGGAGACGGGAGGCGCCGCCCTGGCTCGCTGCTGCAGCTGAGGCGGTCTCTGGCGGCTCTGTGACGAGCTGGAGCGCTTAGGCAGGAACTGACGCATAGCCTGCTAATTCTTCTGGGCTTCAGTGAAGCGTTCAGCGAACTCTTTTACCGCCGGTCCGAACAGGCCGCTTGGGGCGATAGGCGCGTCGAGGAATGGCGCCTTATCCGCGTCCTTCATTTCTGTTAGCGTCAGCCACAGATGGCGCTCAAGGACAGTCAGGTTAGCCATGGCCCGGCCGATGGATTGGGCGGTGGCCTTAGTGGCTCACAGGGCTACATCAGTGGCGCTGCGCAGGTCCTTGAAAGCCTCAGGTTCAGGTCCAGACTCATCCATGGTGTGGAGAAGTTTGGCCTGATAGACCTGCAGAACAGCCATGGAATGAAGCGCTGACGCAGCTTGGCCGGTGGCGGCATATGCGCGACCGGCGAGAGCTGAGGTAGATCGGCAGGGCTTCGAGGGATGAGAAGCTTTGGCTTTCCATCCAGCGGTGCAAGGTGGGCACAGATGGTTGGCCATAGCCTCCTTGAGGGGCGGGGTTCCCTCGTAGCCTCTTTCTCTCGCGCCGTCCACCGAGGAGAGCGAGGAAGAGAAAGAAGTCTTCAGGCGAGCAGAGTGCGGGGCTTTCCATGACTTTGTGAGTTCGTCGTGAACTTCGGGGAAGAAAGGGGAGGGTCTCTGTCGAGGGGCCTGCCGGCGCCCTTGCAGGAACCACTCGTCCAGCCGGCTGCGGGTGGGTTCTTCTGGAGAAGACCAGTCGAGCCCGAGGTCTTCCACGGATTTAGACAGTATGCGGACGATTTCTGAGTCCATGCTGGTGCCCCTGCTCGTGTCCGCTAATGTCGACGGCGCAGGGTTGAAGGCCGAGCCCGGCCAGTCGTCGGATGCAGCGTCAATGGAAAGGCTGTCATCCTTTTCACCGTCGTCCCCTGACGCGCCGAACGAGACGAGACCCAGCGCTCCGGAGGGGTGCTGGTCTGCCTGCGTGAATTGAACTGGCGGCAGGGAGTCCTCGGGTGGTGGTGAAGCTCTGGCGGCCTCCGTGAGCGGTGCTTTTTCTTGCGCGGCTTGAACAGAGGGGATGGCAGCACGGTGGTAGCAGGCTCGTTCGCGGCGAAGGCGGCAAAGCGAGCGCGCAGCTCGGTGAGGCCCAGGGAGTCACATTGGTGGCATTCGCCTCGAGTGAGAGCAGCTTCTGCGTGGTCAGGTCCCAGGCAGCGAGCACAGATAATGTGACGGTCCCCGTCAGGAATAGGGCCTCTGCACGAGGCGCAGGTCGAAGGCATTTTAAACAACGCCTCGAATTTGCTCTTTTACTAAGGACAAAAAAGCGTCGCAGAGGCGAACACTTGAAAAGTTATTGCTTAGTAAAGGATATCAAGGTGATGCGCGCCGGATGGCGTAGCAGAAGGCTTTGAAGGCGGCTGAAGGCGCCGGCGTCCTCGTAGCAGTCCTGCTGTAGGCTTGTCGACGGCGGGCGAAAAGACTCCAATAATCCGGAGGATCCAGCGAAGAGTTCTAAAGAACTCTCATGACGGGGCGCCTAATATATAGCCTTAGCCACGGCCATCTTGGCGGGCTCTGCGGGCGTGAAGCGCGCGCTCATTGGTCGCGCGTTCAGAGTCGCCCCGTCATTGGTTCGAGCAAGTTGCCGCAGCACAGCCAATGACCGAGCTGCCTCTCTCATTGCTGTCTGCTGTGGAGCTGCAATGCGTTTTACATAAAGACTTCAATATTTCTCGAGAAACTGAGTTTTCCCATAGCGTAAGCTACTTACGCAATAGGAGAGACCTCTCGAAAGGGAACAGGGATTTACAGGTTACATTAAACTTTACTGAGGGGTCTAATGCTTTTATTACACTTTTTCTTTTTTTTTTTTTTAAGGATTTGGCACTTCGGTGTAGAAAGCAGCTTGTGGGGTGTTTTGTTTTTTTTGTTTGAAATGCCATTCCCAGGTCATGTCAGTCTACTTGGGGTCTTGCATTTGGGGGCATTTAGGGGTTTTGCATCTATTTTAAACCCATTCATTCTCTTGTGTGCTCCTGTGTGTTCTCCCTGTAACCCTGTTCATGTTGTTCTGTGTGTTTGCAGAAGGTGTGTTGGGTCAGGGGATAAAGCTCTTAGACAGAGAGGTCCTATGCTGGATGTTTGTTTAGATTTGGAATAAAGCAGACTTGTTATGTTGCTTTTTTATATGGATCTTTGAATGTTTGTAGAAGTATTTGAATGTTTGAAGCTGAGGTGTGGTTGATAATCTGCAACAATAGAAGAGGTTTGTTCATTAGTTTCAGGTCACATTTAGTTAACCGCTTTTCCCGTGTGATTGACTATTTATTTAATTACAGTTTACATAAGGATACTGAATTGAGTTATAACAAATAGGGCCGGGTTGTATGACAAAAATCTTTTAATCACAGACAACGTATTAGTAATTTTAAAGCACAGTAACAGCATATATCATAATGTATTTATTTTACTTCATTTAAAGCGCATGCAGATTTTCACCAAACTTTATTACATCAATATTTTTTAGCAGTCCGGGACATACATCTATCACAAATGGATCAACAAAATGCCGAGATAGTGTCAAATTTTCCCCCAAAAATTAAAGATAATTAGAAAATAATAGAATATAATTTAAGTTTTTTATTTTTGATCTATCAATGAATAAAAAATATAGAACAGGATTCATTACTTCCACACTGAAATTTCATGAGATACAATTGGCTGTCAAACACATATTTAGCTACACACTTTTAGAGTCTTACAGAATTTTAGTTATGCACTCAATGACAATAACCAAATCATGCCGTTCATGTGTTATACTTGCTATAGTTTACTTCCACATTGCTTCTTCATCAAATAGCAATGTCAAATGAATCACTGAAACATCTGCGCCACCTTGAGTAAGAAACAATTTGTGTAATATGCATGTATGTATACATACATATGGAATACTGATAATTCACCACTGTTACACAAAAAAATCAATGTGATTATAGTAGTAATTTGTATGAATATAGTACTCATTTGTCTTGTAACAAACAAAGATATATATATATCCTATGATAGTAAACTTATATATATATGAAAAAAATAAAAAAGGATTTAAGAGAGCGCAAAAAAGCAACACTATTACATATCTTGGGTCTTTAATGACCTTATACTCTTCAGGTAAATAAGCAGTTATAAAAAAAAATAAGAATATATATATATATATATATATATATATATATATATATATATATATATATATACACACACACACACACACACACACACACACAATATTCAAAAGAGAAAAGTTAAGGAATACTAAAGACACTGTGTGGGCAGAATTCCAAAAAATGGATGAGGTGTACAGGGGGTGGAATGAGGTCCTGGGTCACTAAAGACCCTAGGTATGCATTGAAGGATTAATACCCATGTGATAATGCCTACTTTTGGATAATTCTGCAAATTAAATACTTTCATATAACATCCATGACATGGAAATGAGGGTAGACAATATATCTCTTTTAATTTTAAGTAAGCGTTTTTTGGTTAGGTAAAGTTTGTTTGCAGCGATGTTAGCATGTGGTGTCCGCATGCTTTGTGGTAAGATATTCAGACGGTTGGAAAATTAGGGTCCGGCAAAGCTGTGTCAGGGGCATGGCTCATGTTTGGGAATTGACCCTACAACCCCATAACTGTTAACCTGTTATCTCTAACACTGCTGCTGCTGCTGCTTGTGTCCGCATATGAGTCTCTGTGTCGTCTTTCTCTCTCTTCCCCGTCCCTCAGTTTTAGCAGGCTCTTCAGTTCATCCTCCAGCACAGCTGCAAAGAAACCGGATGCACCGGTTAACTTGAAGTACAACGCCCCCAACTTGCACGTCGTCCCTTCTGTAAAGCAGAGGAGCAGCACCCTCGCTCAGCTGCCCAGTGACAAATCCAAAGCCTTTGACTTCCTCAATGAGGAGTGAGTGACTTTATCCATGACCTCCGTTCCAAGCATTTTCTTTCAATACCAAAAAGTATACATAAAAATATTTTCAATTGCAATGAAAAATATAAGCCTATATTTATGTGTTAGGTTTTTTTAATGCTTATGAGAATATTGCATTTTTAACTTCGCAACACGCTAGTGGTAAACTGTTATGTTTACTTGAGTCTCCCGTGCACTTCCTGTGATGAAGGCTACTTGCAGGAAGTATTGGTTTGAGTTGCTGTCTATTTTGAGTGTTCCAGATAAGTCACCTGAGAGGTTCCATTTATGTCAGTTAGGATGATGCCTTGGAAAGAAGCTGCCGAGGTAGACATTAGACAGTAAGGTAGCTCACTAGGCTTGCAAAAAGGACCTGTTAACACAGTCTGTTAACTACTCTCTATCTCTCTGTTGGATGTCTGTTTGTTGTGCAGGGCCGAGGTAGAGACTGTAGTGTCACGTCGTGAGCAGAAGAAAGCTCAGTACAGGCAGGTTAAGGCCCATGTGCAGAAAGAGGATGGCAGGTTGCAAGCCTGTGGGTGGAGTTTACCACCAAAATACAAGGTAACATCTCTGACACCATATCCTTATCAGGCGCAACATAAAGCAACCAGCTATAAACCAGATCATCTGTCCAAAATCCCACTCCACCTGGCTTTATATTAAAAGTGATATATGGATTTTTGTGATAGAATTTAACAACTATAAGTCATTTGTAGTTAGATATGTGTGTCTGTCGTGCTATCAAATCATTGCTCTGTTTGTTTGAGTGGCCCAAAAAAGCAACATAAATTTAACCAGTGGTGTGAATGTGGGGGGAATTTCTGTCCTAAAACAGACAGGTGGAGTTTGGGAAGCGTGTTTGAATAGTCATTATTTTTGCAATTTCATATAGTGCTGTTATTAATGCAATACTTATACACTTCACTTTTAAATATCAAATATATTCTAATTTGGAAATGTTTGTGTAACTTGGTTATGAAACGGCGGGTGTAAGAAAGCAAAGTTCTCAAAGAAAAACTGGCTGTTTTGTTGTTTTAGTTTTCTATATGTAATTGGTAATTAAAAGTATTTTATTGTAAAGGCAGCCCTATTCTCTTTTGAAAGGTTGCCAATGGTGGACAAGCAGATGGTAAGGTAAAAAATCTGCCAGTACCCATCTACCTCCGACCTTTAGTTGAGAAAGATGCTTCTATGAAGGTGAGAGAAGTATTCTCAACTGCAGTTAGTATTATTGTTTCCAACACCAGTCTTTATCAGCATGTTGACGTTGTTTTTTGCATGTGTAGCTGTGGTGTGCTGCTGGAGTTAATCTGTCAGGTGGAAAGACACGTGATGGGGGCTCCATTGTGGGAGCGAGTGTGTTCTATAAAGATGTGACTGGAGGAGAGAGTGGCCCCCTCAGCCCCAGGCAAAGAAGAGGCTCTCAAAGCAGTCTGGACAGACTAGAGCAAGAACTAAATGTAAGAACCCCGTACCCCCCAGATATGATGGTGCGTTCAAGTCATGTCAGAATGATCATATTTACGAGTTGAACACCTGACCACAAATTCGTAATTACGAGTGGAAAACTCGCAACTTTCCGATTGCAGAATCGTGGCAGCGGGGCCTAGGTATCTCAGCGAGTATTGACGCTGACTACCACCCCTGGAGTTCGAATCCAGGGCGTGCTGAGTGACTCCAGCCAGCTCTCTTAAGCAACCAAATTGGCCAAATTAAGTTGTGTACACTCATTCAAGGTGCAAGGAAAGTTTTTAAAATCTTAAATACACCACTAATTCCAAAGCCACTAAATACATTTTATTTTGTGGAAAATGTTATATATGTTCTCCCAAAGAAAAAAAGAAAAGAAAAACAACTGATACAATGGTTACATTTTTACTGACGCATGCGATTTAAACTTGATTTTTAAAGGATTTCTCATTTTTATAACATCAGACAACCATATTTGTCAATGACCAAGGTAACGCAGCTTACTACATATGTGTGTGAAGTACAATAACTAAATATGCTGACAGAATGCCAATAAAATGATTCCATTGCCAATATACATGCAATTGAATCAGATAACATATAAGACTGTGCATATAATTTCACTCACTGTCTGCCAGAAGTAGATGAGGTTTGAGGGTCATTCGGTACTGCTACTGGTATTGGTTAGATATTGGGCTTTTTTCTACAATTTTAGAGAATATCAGTACTCCTTAATAAATCGGTATCAATGCATGCCTTTTCCGTATTATACTAGACCTGTGTTGTTATTATATTGGACCTTTAAACTTGAGTAAGTTTAACATATGACATTAAGCTTGAGAGTGTGAATGTATTCAGGATCAGGAGAAGGAACTGAGGCACCAGGACGAACTCTCAAGCCTGGTGTGGATCTGCACCACCACACACGCCACCTCTAAAGTCATTGTCATTGACGCAAACCAGCCTGGAAACATCCTGGAAAACATTTTTGTGTGCAACTCTCACGTGCTTTGCATCGCCAGTGTGCCAGGTCAGAATATACCAATGCAACTCTAGTGAGATCTTATTACATTCTTCAGTGCCATCATAACTGGAAAGATAAAATGCAATTAAATGACTTTTATAGATTATTATTATAATCTGCTGCATTGTTGATTTTAACAGGTTCTGTGTGTTGTGTCTGGCTGGTGTGCATGTTTTTTTTTCTCAACATCAGGTGCCTCTGAGACAGATTACCCTGCTGGAGAGGAAGTTGTTTCAGAAAGTGAGGCCAGTCAGGGTGAAGGGGCTTCTAAAGTCAACAGTACAGCTAACAGCTGCTCCACTTGCTCTGATGGAGGTCTGGATGGTATTACTGTTGTGGGCTGCTCTACAGAAGGGCCTGTGGCTATCCCTCAAACTGTCTGCACTAACGCCATAGAATCCACAGACTCAGGTAATGCAGACTCTAACCCTCCTTTCCATTCAAATGACAGTAGTAGATGTAATTTATTGGTGCTATTTACTTATAGTTCACAGACATAATAACATGCAGGACAGAGAAGTGTTTTATTGCAAAGGGTGGTGTTCACTAGTGGTTATCTGGACTTGCAACCAAACGTTTGCAGGTTTGAGGGGCCTGGAGCTTGTCACCAATGAATCCTTTAATCAGTTCCTGATGGATAACATGTACCACCCTATATTTTTCCTTTGTGAATATCCTGTTTCACACTGTAATATGTCAGATTACAGAAGTAAAATGGCTTGTGAACTGCATTCCATGTTGTCTTTAACACCCTTAATTTGGGAAGAATTAAATCTTCCTGGTCCGTGCAGATGAGGTTTTGGGAGGGCACAGACAGGCTGCAGTAACAGCCGCAGAAGAAGCTCTGGAGGCCACAGAGAGCAGCAGCAATACACCTGCAGATGAGAGCCAGCCTGGGATCTACACAGAACACATCTTCACTGACCCGCTAGGAGTACAAAAGACCCCACCAACCTACACACAGAGGTGTGTACCAGTCATATGTGACACCGTAGACTTCAGAGCAGACATGTTTTGAAATAGCAATTCATGTCACTTGATTTAAAGTGAAACTTGATCTATTCAGATGTTTGTGAGTTTAATGTCATAGTTCTGACTGCAATAGGGAGTGTGATCTGGTGAAGGATGGAGTGAGCTCAGTGCCTGAGGAGCAGGACCTCATGAGAGAGGAGGCTAGCAAGATGAGCAGCATCCTGCCCACCATGTGGTTGGGGGCCCAGAATGGCTGGTAAGTGGCCTTCCAAACAGACAGTTAATATTTCCACCATTAATCGGCTACATTTAACATTTGTGTAGAATTGTATAAAGCTCACAGTAGTGATGCCTTTTTTTGTTTAATAGACATGTGGGAACCTTAAATTAAATTGTGTAATATCAGCGCTACTAGTGGCATCAAATAGAATTTCAAAAATAAAGTTCTTTCGTAATCTCTGATTACCTATAAACAAATAGGCCCTAATAAATAAAAGGTGATAAACGTTTAATGTTGTAATGAACAAGACCACTATAACATTTACACACCGTATAGAAAGTGAGGCAGAGGAATCGGGTGGTAAAAATAACAACGCCAGATTGAACGGCAGCTGGGTGTGCGCAGTGCTTGAGGTAGTTTGGTTTTACTGGTAACTAATAAACGTAATAACAGCGGCGTTTCTGAACATTTTGGTGCTCTAGGCGAGATTGCCATTGTTGGCAGCAGTGTATTAGTGTGTTAGCGATTTGCACGGCGATCCCGTTGTTGCCACTCCTGTTTACCAGAGCGATCTCATCATTGGTGGTGTGTGTGTCCTCCCCTTGTAAATGTAATGCCAGTGTCCACTCTGGTTTTACTCCGTTCTCTGCCTCTACGTCTTTTAGCATGTCTTTAGAATTTTGGCTTTAACATCTGTAGGTGAAGCTAAATTTATATTCCTCTGTACACGTCTGCCATGGTTTTTCATTTTTCCCTGGCTGAACAAGTAGCCATGCCCCAAACTCATGCTATAGGTTGAGCTAGTGAAGCTGCATACACACTGCCAGCGACTTTGTCGCTGCAGGTCGCCAGTGGCTGGCGGTGAAGTCGCTAGTTGGCGTTCCCACTACTTGTTGCCTAGTAACGTTTATAAATGACATTCACGGATGTCATTCCATTGCTCTTGACAGCAAATCGCTTTTCTTGGCACTAAAAGCAAACATTTTGGAGGGAAAAGACTAAATATAAATGGAATCAGTAAATAAAATGCTTTAAATCAAAGATGAATGAGAAACAAGGCGTGCACTTTGCCATAGCAGCTGTTTATCTGCGGCGAAAACGCAAACGCCGGTCTGTTTGGGTCCACAAAACCATTAAATCTCGGAGTCAGCACAGCGAGTACCACCGGCTGGTGCAAGAGCTGCAGCTGGATATACCATATCCATATCATAGAGCACTGGAAAATTGCTAACAGCAAGAATTAGCCTTTCATCCATCTTCCCGTTACTGCAGGAGCTGAGAGAGAGAGAGAGAGAGAGAGAGAGAGAAAGGATCACGTGAGCTCTCCCGTCTTCTCTCCTATTGGCTGTTGCTTCCGTTAGTCACTCTTCATTTGAATAAAGTTGAACTTGTCTCAACTTTGTCGCGTCGCTGGACACGCCCACATCTAGTCGCCAACGGTCGCGACAACTCGTGTCATCGGAAGTCGCTGTGCTCTCATTGAAAATGAATGGGATGGAGTCGCTGTCGCGCGCGATGTCGCTGGCAGTGTGTACGCAGTTTAAGGGATGGGTGGAGCTGATCAGGCCACTCAAATTATAAACATCAATGTTTTGATAGTGCCTGGGAGGCTCTGTGTTTATACATTTGGGAGAGGTAAGCCCACAAATGGTTTACTTTTAGTTGCCAGTGAAAAATAAATTGGGATTGTAGAACATATTTGACATCAAAAAGTTACTTCACCTTTAAATGGATATTTGTTCATTTGTTCCTCATGCTATGTTTCAGCGTGTATGTGCACTCTTCTGTGGCACAGTGGAGGAAGTGCCTTCACTCTATCAAGTTAAAGGATTCCATCCTGGGGATTGTGTAAGGACACAAGCATCATTTACTGTAGATACATTAACAATAAGCTGGGCATTTTAATGATTTTAATGGCCTTTTTATTTGGCTACATTTCCTAAAGAGCATGCAGTTAGACTAATTTAAAGATCCTTCAGGTCTGCACAGTCAAAATAACATTAAAATTGCAATATAAAATTATATCAAAACAACTGCTACATTATTATATAAGACTAAAATGCGGCACAGAATCACAGAAAAGAAAGAGATGACATAGTTTTTACCAGATTTTGTACCATAATATTTTAAGCCGTATCGCCCAGCCCTATATTTACATAATCATAAACTCATGTTCTTACTTCAAAGACAGCTGCTCATTACACTTTCTCTCTCGTCCTTTTCTATAAAGTCATGTGAAAGGACGTGTTCTGGTAGCCTTGGCAGATGGTACACTTGCAATCTTCCACAGAGGTGTTGGTAAGAGCCAATTCAATGCCATAGATATGTGAAAACCATATCTAAAACAAATTGGATAACACTGATTTCTCTCCCTTGATATGCATGCTATACAGGCCACACTATACCAGAGGAAGTGCTGTTACAATAACAGATATTTGTGTTGTTACAGATGGCCAATGGGATTTAACCAATTACCACCTGTTAGATCTGGGCCGACCACATCACTCAATCCGCTGTATGACTGTAGTGCATGACAAGGTCTGGTGTGGCTACAGGAACAAGATCTTTGTGGTTCTGCCCAAAGCCATGAAGATAGAGGTATGAATGCTAGAGGAACACCTTTCTATTGTATTTTGTGCTAAATTTATTTTTTTCTAAATGCTGCTGAATTTGTGATAGATTTGTATAAAATATTTGTAGCGTAATTACATTAAATATTTGTAGCGCAAAGAGAGGCCACTGTCAAAATGCAAATAATAAAACAAATAGTTCAGATTCAAAAATCTGATTTTATCTGACTGCACGCTCTGAGCCATTGTAAAAAAAAAAAGAAAAAAGCTGATATAGGCATGCATGTGCATCAAATTAATTTTATATTATATATTTATGCACTATACTTTCATTCCCCATGTATAGAAGTCCTTTGATGCCCACCCTCGTAAGGAAAGCCAGGTGAGACAGCTGGCATGGGATGGAGATGGCATCTGGGTGTCTATCCGTCTGGACTCCACCCTCAGACTGTTTCACGCGCACACATACCAGCATCTGCAGGATGTAGACATTGAGCCCTACGTCAGCAAGATGCTGGGTGAGGATTGACTCTACTGTATGACTTCACAGCATTCAAGTCACAGCATTCAACACTGACTGTCTAAATAATGTTATTGTATGTGTCTCAGGCACTGGTAAGCTGGGCTTCTCCTTCGTGAGGATCACCGCTCTGATGGTGTCATGTAACCGCCTATGGGTCGGAACAGGAAATGGAGTCATAATTTCCATCCCTCTATCAGAGCGTACGTCAATTTGTTTTAATATAGTGTGTCTAGTCATGTTATCAGTAGACCGTTATTTTTCTGTGGAACACAAAAAGAGAATTATGGAAGAATCTTTACACAGATCTTTTCAAACAGTGAACGTTCATAGTGACCATGGTCCATGTGTCAAGCTTCAAGAAAGACAAAAAACTCCATACTATTTGTGCCCTATATTCCAAGTCTTCTGAAGCGTATGATAGCTTTGTGTGCAGAACAGACAAAAATTATGAACAAGATTATTCAAAAATTCAAAATTTGTTATGTCCCATGAAATAAATAAAAGCATGCTGGTATGGAACAATATGATGGTTAGTAAATTATGACAGAATGAAAACATTTTGGCTTACGAATTCCTGTAGTGTTTGCTAATGCTGTGGCTAAAAACTTATTTTCTCCTTCACCCAACAGCATGCAAAGTTACAGAAGGATCATCAAATCGTCCAGGCAGTGCGATCCGCGTCTACGGTGATGAGAACAGTGATAAAGTCACGGCGGGCACCTTTGTACCTTTCTGCACCATGGCACATGCTCAGCTCTGTTTCCACGGACACAGGGATGCAGTCAAGTTCTTCACTGCCGTCCCAGGTAGCCTACAGTGTTCCCACGGATCCTTAAAATTTCTTAAATTTAAGGTCATAAAATGTCTTAAATATATTATTTGGTCTAATAAGAGTCTTAATTATCATTTGCAGAGGTCTGATGAAAGATAGGAGTTGCGATCTAGCCTAATTTGATTGCAAAAGGCTGTGATTTAGTTAAATAATTACATAGTCTGCATGTGCTGCATGCTTTAAAGTGAAGATGTGGTACTTTTGCAGATTCTCCAAGCACACGGTGGGCTCGTGATTCCAAATTTCTTTACATTCTCAGAGCAGTTCACAATCAGTGTGTACTGCACATTTATGACAAGCGATTGCTGATGATCTACTGTTGATGAATTACTGCTAATATTTGTTATTTGACAGTGTCATAAAATGTAAACTGCATAGTGTTTATATTGTAATACACTTTAAATGATTGTAAGAGTAAATATTTTTATGTCCCATAATACTGTATTTGAGTGAGCAGCTGTGAACAGACATTTCAAAATTAGAGTCTTCCGTGTATGTTAGGCTTGTTTATTGTTAAAATCCCTTGTTATGCCCCAGATATTTTTATTCTGGTTGCACAGTTAACAAAATCTGGGATTTCATTCAATTTGGACAATTTGGACTCTTGTCTGGGCTGCCCCATCACTGGAAGGAAATAATTGTATTCATAGTTTGATTTTAAACACTTATTGGCTGATTAATCTGTTATCTCCTTACTTCAAAAACCTTATTGCTGATATACACCGATCAGCCACAACATTAAAACCACCTGCATAATATTGTGTAGGTCCCCCTAGTGCTGCCACATCAGCGCAACCCACATCTCAGAATAGCATTCAGAATAGCATTCTGAGATGTGTGCTGCACTGTCTCACTTGTCTCTTACTGTGCCTATTGTCCTGTTCCTGTTAGTAATTATTGTACTCTCCCATACTTTCTGCACACGTTTGCACATGCACTTCATGTAGAAATATTTAGTCTGTGTAGTCTCATGTGTTTCTGTGTTTGTCTTATGTTGTTTTATGTAGCACCATGGTCCTGGAGGAATGTTGTCTTGTTTAGCTGTGTACCACTTGACTTGAGATGATATTCTTCTCACCACAGTTGTACAGAGCAGTTATCTGAGTTACCGTAGACTTTGTCAGTTCGAATCAGTTTGGCCATTCTCTGTTGACTTCTCTCAACAACAAAGCATTTCCATCCTCACAACTGCTACTCACTGGATGTTTTTTGGCACCATTCGGAGTAAATTCAAGAGGCGGTTGTGTGTGAAAATCCAGGAGATCAGCAGCTACAGAAATACTCAAACCTGCCAATCTGACACCAATAATCATGCCATGGTAGAAATCACTGAGATCACAATATTTCCCCATTATGATGGTTGATGTGAACATTAACTGAAGCTCCTGACACGTATTTGCTTGATTTTATGCACTGCTGCCACATGATTGGCTGATTAGGTAATTGCATGGATGATTGTTGGTGTCAGATGGGCTGGTTTGAGTATTTCTGTAACTGCTGATCTCCTGGGATTTTCTAGAATTTACTCCGAATGGTGCCAAAAACAAAAAACATCCAGTGAGTGGCAGTTCTGTGGACAGAAATGCCTTGTTGATGAGAGAGGTCAACAGAGAATGGCCAGACTGGTTCGAACTGACAAATCTACGGTAACTCCGATAACTGCTCTGTACAATTGTGGTGAGAAGAATATCATCTCAGAATGATATTCTGAGTATGGGTTGGCACTGTTTTGGCGGCACCTACACAATATTAGGCAGGTGATTTTAATGTTATGGCTGATCGGTGTATACTGTACAGTATATCAGTAAGATCCAATAACAGTCTCTAATTCAGATGTATTGATATATTGGTACATAAACCAATTTTGAGATTGTGTGGGTTTATTCTGGTATCATATATTCATTTTATTTGGAAAGATACTGAAAAGTTCTTAAAGTCTTACATTTTATTTAAAAAAACGTGCCACAACCCTGGACTAACCTATGAATAATTAATTGACCATGAGCCTCCTGGAGTCCTCATCATATCTGGGAATTTGAAAATTAGTTAATTAAATAAATTGCAATTAGTATAATCTCAATACATTTAAAAAAAAAAATAATAATTCACAGAAACCCATTGGTCAAAAGATATAGAAACCTTGGTTTTTATAAGCTGCTTTGTTTTTTTCCTGTATTGCAGGGCAGGTGGTTCCATCTGCAGGCTCAGGGGGTGAGGCTGGCACTGACAAGTCTTCAGAGTCACCCATGCCAGAATTGGTCAAGTCTGTCCTAGTCATGAGTGGAGGGGAGGGTTACATTGACTTCAGGATGGGTGAGAGTCAAGTGTGCTTCTTGGTGCCCACATTTATATTCACACTGCTATCTTTAAAGCCTGAGTACTGACACATGTTCCTTTCTCCTTCATATTAAAGGGGATGAGGGAGGGGACACAGAAGATTTGGCTGAACCCACATTGAAGCTGCAGCCCTTCCTGGCCAAAGCTGAACGTAGTCACCTAATCGTGTGGCAGGTCATGGCTAATGAGGAGTGACTTTTTATTTCACTTCATTTTGGCTTTTGCTACATTCAAAAGAAGCTCACCCCACTTCAGACTCTTGACATTTATATTTCCATAATTTTTTCCTGACCTTTTTCATTCAGCTTTATTTAAGATATTTGATGCCTTGGCTTATAGTATTTCTGTTAAAACAATCACTGTTACCATTAGAAATATGTTCAGCTAATAATTCTCTTTGTTTGTCTATACTTTATGAATGAAGGGTTACTGAAGTTCTTTGCTCATCGTTTTTGGCAATACAAACTGCTCTGACTCTTTTACTCTAGTTCAAACAGATTTGTTTGTCTGTTGGAATGGAAATAACAGATACAGATTTCAGTATTCCCATTCTTGCAATATTTCTTAGGATGGCAGGTGAAAGCAAAACGGTTAACTGTGGCCACAGTGTACAATGCACTACATCATGTCTTGATGAGCTTTTGTGTGCTGTGTCAATTAAACTGTTTGTGGGGAAGGAAAGTATAAGCAAGTGAAAGACAATTTGCACAAAGCGCTTTCTTAGTCCTTATATCAGTCACACTGACTTCATTTAGATGTGTAGGATTTTTGAAAATACTATGAGTGTAGATGCAATACTCTCAATGTGTGGACTTTTATATCAATTGAATGTTTCACATTTACCAAAGGATACAGGAAAAAAAAAAAAAAGGTTTGATAACCCCATTTATGGACTTTAGACAAAAATGTAAAACCTAAAGGATCTAAAAAATATTTTTATCAAAGTCAGAGGCATATCACACTCCCTTTATTATGCAGTTCTTCCGTGATCATGTACCAGTCAGAAACATCACTTTTTTAACACTAGAACAGTTTTCCAAGAAACGGTACTCCTTTGACTTGGTGTGTGGATAAACATGCAGAGGTAAAAGCATATTTTTATTACGCTTTTGTACATTTGTCTTTTTAGACTTTAATCTCTAATCACAGGCCTTCGTGCTCCACCAACAGTCCGCCAGTGTGCTGATGCTCACCGCTGTTCTGCTTGCATTCGAGCTGAGGCGCACTGGAGGTGCAGTGATTCGTTTGCAGATGTTCTCTCCTCTCCACGAGAGCAGAGACGGCTTCATATTGCAAACAAGCCATTGCAGTATTTATTTTTATGAATGAGCCTTTGCAATTCAGAATGTAACTTTGTACATTGAATATAAATATATAAAAATACAAACATGTAAATGAAATGTTGACTGTTTAATTTCTTAATGGCAATTGTTAATGTAAATCACTTCTTGGTGGTTGATTTTGAATGAATCAATCTGAATAACTGACTTCTGAAATGTTCTTTTACTGAGCTGCGTGTGTGCGCGTGTGTGTGTTTAGATGAATGTGTTTTGTACAGCATTTTGTAGGTGGGTGCAACAGGATTACTAGACTGTCCCATAATCCTAAAGTTGTCTGATTGCTCACGATGGCTTGTGTCCCTTCATTGTGTTTATCATTTCCTCCTCTATATTTTAGCCTTGTACTTTTTTTTTAAAGTCCATTAAACAATGAAGTGTTTTTAGTATTGTTGTTAATGCAATATTGTAAGACAACAGTGATGCACTTTTAAGTACATTAGATAAAGTTTGTCCATGCAACTTGGACAAAACAAATTAGAAAAAAAAATTAAAAATAAGACACCATTAATAAAACAAGTAATGCTTAAACATCTCCAAGCAAACCTTCACATTTTATGGTTTGTTTTATTACATTTGAGGTCCAAAAATACAGTATCCCCAAAAATTGCTTGGACACTTAAACCACAACTGTATAATTGTCATTGCATTATACAGTTGAAGTCAGAAGTTTACATACACTTAGGATGAAGTCTTGAGGATTAACTTTTTATTTTATAACCACTCCACAGATTCAGTATTAGCAAACTAGTTTTGGCAAGTTGATTAAGGACATCTAATTTGTGCATGAAACAAGTCATTTTTACAGACATTCACTTTAACTGACTATCACAATTCCAGTGGATCAGATGTTTACCTACACCAAGTTAACTGTGCCTTTAAGCAGCTTGGAAAATTCCAGAAAATTATTTCAATCCTTTAGACATGTGTACCCGTGGATCTTTGCTTGACATCATGGAAAAATCAAAAGAAATCAGCCAAGACCTCAGAAACAATTGTGGACCTCCACAAGTTTGGTTCATCCTTGGGTGCAATTTCCAGATGCCTGAAGGTACCACGTTCATCTGTACAAACAACTCCGCAAGTATAAACACATTGGGTCCACGCAGTCATCATACCCCTCAGGAAGGAGACGCATTCTGTCTGCTAGAGATGAATGTAGTTTGGTGCGAAAAGTGCAAATCAATCCCAGAACAACAGCAAAGGACCTTGTGAAGATGCTGGAGGAAACTGGTAGACTGTGGCGGCCAAAAGTTTGGAATATTCAGATTTTGCTGTTTTGGAAGGAAATTGGTACTTTAAGTCACCAAAGTGGCATTCAACTGATCAAAAAGTATAGTCGGGACATTACTGATGTAAAACAGCAACATCACTTTTTTGAAAAATGTCATTTTTGATCAAATCTAGAAAGGCTCTATTTCCAGCAGCCATCACTCCCAACACCTTATCCTTGAGTAATAATGCTAAATTGATATTTTGATACTAGAAATTCACTTGCCATTATATCAAACACAGTTTAAAGCTGTTTGGTTTATTAAATGAAGCTTAACAATGCAACTGGTCTTAAGGTCAATATTAGAAACTCGTCAGTCAATCATTGTTTTGAGGAATGAAGGCTATACAATGGTAGAACTTGCCAAAAAAATTAAGATTTCATGCAAAGGTGTAACTACAGTCTTCAAAGACAAATGACAACTGGCTCTACCGTGAAGCATGGGGGTGGCATCATCATGTTGTGGGGGTGCTTTGCTGCAGGAGGGACTGGTGCACTTCACAAAATAGATGGCATCATGAGGAAGGAAAAGTATGTGGAAATATTGAAGCAACATCTCAAGACATCTGCCAGGAAGTTAAATCTCTGTCACAAAAGGGTCTTCCAAATGGACAATGACCCCAAGCATACCTCCAAAGTTGTGGCAAAATGTCTTAAGAACAACAAAGTCAAGGTACTGGAGTGGCCATCAGAAAGCCCTGACCTCAATTCGACAGAATATTTGTGGGCAGAACTGAAAAAGTGTGTGCGAGCAAGGAGGCCTACACACCTGACTTGGTTCCACCAGTTCTGTCTTGAGGAACTTATTGTGAGAAGCTTGTGGAAGGATACCCAAAATCTTTGACCCAAGTTAAACTATTTAAAGGCAATTCTACCAAATACTAACAAAGTGCATGTAAACTTCTGACCCACTGGGAATGTGATGAAAGAAATAAAAGCTGAACATATTTGGACACTTTATGTTTTCAAACTTAGAACATATTCATATTTAATATGATGAACCACACCAGTGCATACTCTTTTTTTGAGCACATGCATCCATTAAAAATCAACTGTTGGTTAAACCTAAAATGTCAGTTGGTTTGATATTTTGTTATCTAGCGCAATGAAATTCATATGTTTTAAAATGTGCTGTAACAGGCCAAATACTTTTTGGGCCCACTGTATACAGTAAGCGAGTGATAATTCATGTTAGACTCTTAACATGAATGAACACTAACAGTTCAAGTATAGTGATGGGGGTAATTCTTGTCACATGGGGGCAGTAGTGTGCCACTACATTAATGCCTTTGAAATGACATTCACTCAGGGAAGGAGGTGGTCCTCCCCCTTCTCTGATTGGCTGCTGGTTGGGTACACACAGTACTTGTTCTGATATCCCACACTACTGAACTTCTGAATCAGCACTCAAGCATTCAATAACAATGGGGGGAGCTCTGAATTCAGAGTGGGAGAAACACAGAAGAGCCCAGAAGAGCAAGGCTGCTCCATAGTGATATTGAACTGGGCAATAAAACAGGAAACTTTATGAAACTAAAGCAAATCTTGCCTTACATATAAATATGTATAGGATGAGATATCTAATATACAATGTTATATTGTCGATAATCTTTTACCCTTATACTAACCTACACTGTGTCTCCCAACTGTCTCTGCCAGAAATCATTGCGAGCCTCACAATTAGGAGCTTTTCGGCCATAATGAGTCACAATGGGATTATCAGGTGAGACACAAGGAGCTCGTCAAACATTCACAACCACTGTCCACCCAATACTGCAACACTTCCTCCTCCCTCTGTCCTCCACCTCCCCTTTACAGAATTCAACTGAGTTATGCCATTGGCTCTTATGTAACTCAGCCAGCTGGTGTATCTAGGGAGGTTTCCCAGGGTGTAGGGACCGTAATTGCCTGTTCCTGCCTAGATGCAGTAAGGATGCCTCGGGCTCCTGGACACTCGAGTCTGCAGGGGGCTTCAAAGTCCCCAACAAGGTGTGACAACTTTCTATATTTGGATAGTTTAGAAAAAGTCTGGGTGTAACTGATTATTTACTCCTTTAGTCAGATCTCATAGGTGAGTTTAAAGGATTAGTTCACCCAAAAAGGAAAATTATCTTATCATTTACTCACCCTCATGATTTCCCATGTGTACGACTTTCTTTTTTTTCACCAGAACACATTTGAAGAAAAATATCTTCGCTCAGTAGGTCCTTAAAAAGTGACATTTGAAGCCCCAAAAATCCAGCATAAATGTCATTGATACGACTCCAGCGGTTAAATTAATGTCTTCTAAAACAATACGATCGCTTTTGGTGCGAAAAATATCAATATTTAAGTACTTTTTTAACTATAATCCAACGCTTCCGTAAACTTCACGAGAGGTTCACGCGAACGTAATCTCACTTTCTTCTCATGGTTGAGACATCCAGGATAAACGCACAAATGCACCATTGTCAGTAAACAAAACAGATAAATACAGATCTAAATCAAATCTAACAAAGCTTCTGAACACTATTCATCCTCCTCAGTTGAAAACACCGCTGCTCTTCCGGCTGTGATTCACGTGCATAATTTCTTACGTGAACTCGCAAACATGATTACGTCACACGTGCATACTGCCACTGAACAGAAGCGATGATTTAGAGTTAAAAAGTACTTACATATTGATCTTTTTCAAACCACAAGTGACCATATCGCTTTAGAAGACATTAATTTAACCACTGGAAATGTATGGATGACATTTATGCTGACTGGCTGTGATATTTGGAGGTTCAAAACCATCCACTTGCATTTTAAGGTCCTACAGAGCTAAGATATTTTCCTATTTTTCTTCAAGTGTGTTCTGCTGAAGAAAGAAAGTCATACACACCTGGGATATCATGAGGGTGAGTGAATGATGAGAGAATTTCATTTTGGGTGAACCATCCCTTTAAGTCTTTTCACTTGCCATTCAGAAGTAAAGCTGAAGATCTGTCAGCTAAAGGAAATATTCAAATATCTTTATTCAAATCCTGATGCTAACCAAATAAGCCCTCAGATTTGAGTGTTTTAGTGCACTGGCAAATTTATTTTGAATTCTGTTTCTGTCTTTTGAAAAAAAAATGAAAACCCAGTAATCTGAATAATTATATGCCATTTACAAGAGGCAGCAATCACAATATTACATAACAAAACATCACAGAGGTGCAAATCTGTCTGTTAACTCCTTTCCACTGGGTTAATTTAGCTTGGTTAATGTATAAAACAAAACTTGACTGTTCAATTGGGCATATCTGATTGAGTAAAATGAGCCTTCTTTTTCTTGATCTTTTCAGTTGACATCTTTCAGTTGACATGGTTACTAGGGCGTTGCTAGGTAGTTGCTTGGGCATTACTAAATGGTTGCTTACTGGCCCAAGTCCAAAGTACATAAATCTCATAGTCTCTGTGACATCCTGATCCCGCAATATGTGTGGAGACCTTACTAGCAATTAGCAAGTTACTAGCAATTTTCATTATAATTTTAATATAAAATGTTGAATTGCTCTAAATACAGTTTTCCTCTAGTTCAGAGAAATACACTTATCCATACTATGCATTTTAATATCTGCATGTTGTATGGTAATTCAGAATGCAAATTTATTTTCTTTTCCTTTGGCTCTTTATAAATATGTATGTTATCAAATCTCCCCACCAGTATATTGCAGACAGCAGTGAATTCTATTTGAGCTAACAGACGTTGTTGAGAGATTGATTTTGTTTATATGTTATCCACTGTGGCAAGACAATGCTAAGGTGAACCTCAGAGCCTCACAAGTTATTCAGTGGGTGATTTACTGTAAAACTGATGCATGTCAGTTGTAGTAGGAAGTGGCCAAATTTGATGAGCTTAGACTCAGTCTGGTTTTTAGTCCGAAGCAGACTAAAGCCTTTTACACAAGATAGCAGAATGCATATGCTAGTGTGGATCAAAGGGGAGAGCAGCAGGGACTCTTCCCATTGTACAGAGAGCTTGCTGTGGGTCCAGACTCAATCTCACCCCTTTTAGATTTGTGCATGCTCAAATTAAGAGGAACCTAAATTAGCCTGGCTCCAGCTGGCACATGTGTGAGACCGTGCCAGGATATTGCAAGCATTATGGAGGTGAATATTTTTAGATAGAAGACACTTATTTTCACATGCGTCAGCTGTATTTTGCGATCCCCTCTTTTTGTTTCTTCTTTTTTTCTCATGAAAGTTATAAACATGATCTGAAAGCACAGGTTATTAGTATGCTGTTTGAATTTATTAAAAAAAAAAAAAACATTATCAGATCTGAGATTTGCTGAATAAAACAAGCTCTATCTTTGCCGCTTCCTTAAATAGCCAAAGTGCTATGCATGGATTAGAGCTCTTATATTAAGAATTGTATCAAACCCTATGTAAAAAGTTAGTAAATGGGAAAAGTAGGCGGCTTTTGCACTCTATTACATGGAGCCGCGGGAAAATAATGTCCTGACAACACAGATTGGCTGATTGACAGCAACACACACTAGCAACTATCATGCTAATACATAAGCTGTGACGTCAAGGGCAGCAAACAAGAAAGAAATTACTTTCATACTTCTAAGAGCCCTTCATAAAAATCAGACACTGGAAAAACATTTACTATATAATTATGAAATACTTGCAGTTTATGTTACATGAATAAAAAAAATAAAAAATCGTTTGAATACATGGTTACTTTTGAGTGACCATCAATGGAGAAAGATGGTCCACCCCCAACTGAATGGTGTAGTTACAATATCTACCAGCAGGGGATAACTGGACAACCCTGTTGAATATCTATGCTGGTGCAGGCTGGTTTAAACAGTATTTATACTGGCTTAGTGCTGGTCTGGTTGATCAAGTGCAAAAACTGTATTTTTTTTAATTTTTCAACAGAGTATGCTAACCAGTCAAAACTTGATCTTTGATTCGGACTGTTTGCCTAGTATAGTTTTTAAAAGTTCACTTAATGTCATCTCCCATAGGGTGTTTATGGATACAGCTGGACTGGAAATGAAAATGCCGTAGTGTGGCTTCATCATTTGTCTAGTGAACCAAGCGAGTGCTGAAATGTTGGGATTTGTGGACGCCGCCATCTTGGCTTTGTGCCACTGACATCAGCGCTCCAGCAAGCATGATAGGGGAGCTTAATGAGGTAGAGTTTTATCTGGAAACTGGATATCACACCTGCTGTATACTTCCACCCTCCCTCCCACCTCCGCTGCCCCCCTGTGGCTGTACATCACTCTTTGACCAGTGAGGAGATCCGCCCCTCCTCCTCCTCGCCAAGAAGTGCTTGAAATGGTATGTCACATGCAAACAATGATCTTGTTCTCACATCACTAGCCAAAAAGTTAAATACACACCAGAGCTGATCTAAGGATCCATATGTCTATCCGTCACATCTACAGTTTTTCCATGATCTGCTGAAAGAGATAGTTCTGTCATCATTTACTCACCCTTGTGTGGTTACAAGGACCATAGGAGACCACTGATCTTCAACAGGAGTGGGGTTTTTGGGCTTGGGCAGATGATGTTCACTGTCCCTGTTTGGTTTCTGACTCTCTGACCTGTATGTGCGGCACCTACATCTGGACTTTTATCTAGGAAGTTGGCAAAGGAAGTGCAGTCACTCTTTGTGCCCTTTGGCTCTAGAAGTTCTGCAGAGTTTTGTCCATGCTCTGGGACTGAGTTTGAGTTGTAATTTAACAGCTGGAGGAGACAGAGTCAATGCCTTCTTCAGAGTGAGATTGACTCACTAGAGTTCACGCAGAGATGACTCAATAGCCTGTAGGATACCAGACCACAGTCACACGCATTTCAAAACACACACACATAAATAAGTGTTAAGCTTCATTCAGGCCTTTCCATGTCATGTCTGGTCCCAAGGCCAGATTCACACAAAGTCAAACATCTATACCTTTAGGGTTAGGACCCTGTGTGCTAGCAGCAAATGTTCCTAATGCACTGTACATTCAGAAATAGCTGTGAATAATTTAGTGTTGGCAACACATGGGTTGGCTGGTTAGTATGGCCCAGTCCCTGCTGGTAGATGCTGTAACTACACCATTATGATGGTAAAAAGTATCTTTTCATGTTGACAGCCATTCAAAAGTAGCCATATATTCTGACCAAGGAGTTCTAATATATCTAGAGAAAGCTATCAGTTAGCATCCCATTCATCATTATGGCAGTGCTTAGCTAGCCCAGGCACCCCTGGAAGTAGGCATTCAGTAGGCTGATATCTTTGCTCATAGGTGCTCTGTTCCAGGATCGGCTATCATGTGACTGATCTCTCAACAATGGCAGCAACACAGTTTTAGAGCCTTCCAAAAACAATATGTTACTGGTAATACATCTAATATAACAAATAAATCCTTCTGATTTATATGTTGCTTTAATGTTGAGTTATTTTTGATTGGCTGTCAATGATGAATGCTTTTAGTGCCATATGGTGTAGTTCTAATGTGGGGATGCTAACCAGCCAATTCCTGACCTTTTTTCCCCCAGCAAGCAACATATAAATAGCAAAAACTTGCATCCAATTTTTTGGAGGGGCTTGGGACTGTGCACGTTTTTGTGGAATTAGCTAATCAGCATTGACATTATGTAATTTTCCTGCTGCTCCAGTGTAATTAGTCACATGGCATTTACAGCAGAGTTCCCATTAGCAAAGACGGCAACATGCAGGTCACGTACTTCTGGGACTGCCTGCGCCAGCTGAATAGCTGCCATTGAGATGAATGGGAACGCTAACGGAAAGCTTTCTACATCTATCACAGACCTCCTTGGCCAGGTCTCCAGTTTCTACTGTTCAGTCCTGAAGCTTAAGAGGACATTTATTGGCATTCTAAAATGGCAGTTTAAAGATGGAAAACACATAATCAGACTGAAGATATCAGTTCAGTTTGGCTGCTTTAGCCATTCTCTTATCCTGTGACTTTGACGGATTTCAAATCCTTGCTTTTTTTATTAATAGGTGACAGCATTGCAGTGGACATCCCATCAGTCTGTGTCCAAATATCTGCAACATTATTTAACTTTTATCTGATGTGCTTAATGTAGCAGATGCCATATATATATATCCTCTGATAGTCATTGAGATCTGTCACATGAAAATCAACCATTAAGCTGTTCTTTGAAAATTGTGCTTGTTGAGCATTTCATTTTAAAACTTTTGGGATTCATAGGGAGTCGGTCCTAATAGCTTACATTCTTCTGGGAAGGCTTTCCACTAGATGTTGGAACATGGCTGGAGGGATTTTCTCCCACTCAGACACTAAAGGGCAATGGAGTCTGGCTCAGTCACTGTTCCAGCTCATCCCAAAGGTGTTCAATAGGGTTCAGGTCTGGAATTGGTGCCTTTTTTTATGGACCTTGCTTTATGCCCGGTGGGCATTGTCATGCTGGAATAGAATTATTGCAACAAAGTTGAAACCACACAACGCTTCAGAAAATCATTGTATACCGTAGCATTTAGATTTGTCTTCACTAGAACTAAGAGGTCTCAGTGCTGCTAACTGGAGTCTTAGGTCCATCATCGTCCGGGTTGATAAGATATGCTTTAGCTATTACATGTAGGGAGCACTGAGATGTTGTCAGTGAGAGATAAACAAACAAACAAATGCTCATGGAGTGTCTGGCCTGCAGCTTTGCTTCCTTCTCCCACAGCGAGACCGGCTGGAGGCCTGGGTTATGAGAGAAAACAGAGCCTTGAAAACATACAACTTTAGCATGGTTACTTTTCCACATGCACTCATCTTGGGAGCAAGTATTGATTTGACATCCAGGCAAGGTTGGTTTTATATTGATTTGCAGTCTATAGCAAGTGAAATGTAAAGTTTTCAATCATTTTTCTAAGGTAAAACCATGCATGGCATCTTTTGTCATTTGAGCTCATATTTCCATACACATCTCCAGCACATATGTGTGCAAGCAGGGTCCAAAACAACAGCCAATGGAGAGTGAATTGAGAATTTATCGGCTTTAATATTTCTTACCTGCCATGAAAATGTATTTTGCATTGTCAAAAATAACATTTTCATCCTTATGATGACGGAATTAGCTGCTTTGTCCATATGTTTGACAAACACACAAAGAGAGAAATATTCCTCATACGTGTCACTACATAGTAGAGTTGTGGTACTCGAGTTAGGACTAAGACTTGAGTCCGAGTCACGAGTCCAGTTTAAATAGACTTGGACATGTCACGGATTCGGAGGCATTTTTACTCTGACTTTACCCAGCGGGATCTGTATGGGGGGGAACCGTAACTGATGGTAACATTCTCTGCTGCATTTCCCCATGTGCAAACCTAAGCCTAACCCTTCCCTACCCTACCCTACCATACCATACCCTACCTGCCCTAACCCACACTACCCTTACTCTAAGCAGAATCATAACCATAACCCCATAACCTATCGGGCTAGGGGAGACAGATTCCGACGGGGAACACAATTCGACAATTCGCCTGCGCACCCATGCTGTATGTGTGTGCGTGAAAGGGATTGCCACACATGTTCTGCCGCTCTCATACAGAAATATCAATTACGTAGGTACACTTTTGAAATTACGTTCCCCAACTCTGCAAATTAATAAATAGAACAAATGTTTTATCAGACTCCAGTTTCTACACAAAGCCATTTCTAACTGAAAATGTTGAATGAAAGCGCAACCTCTGTGTGTTACCTGTAATGTTGGCACTTGCATTTGAGAGGTCAGCCCAAGGTGAGTTTGATCTTGACTTTAAGGAAGTAAGCTACACCTGAACACAGCAGGAGGACTAAAAAGTGTTTAGTGTAGTACTGTATTATATAAATATTTTTTTAATGGTATCTGATCTTTTCTGTTTTTTATTTGATGTTGTATTTAATTTTATGGGCATTATTAAATGTTTTAATATTACCATTTATTTAATGCATTAATCACATTAAATGTATTTAACTAATTACATTACATGTATTTCACCCATAATTTTAGATAAAACTAAATATTTCAAAATTTTGAAATACTAATAACTCTGGTTGTACCACTCTGACTAACGCAGCTTTCAGTTTTTTAGTCTATGTTTGAGCAGAGGGAAAAGAAACAAATAATTGAAATGTCAACAGAACACAATAAGAAGTGTGTTGAAGGACAGTTTTGTCTTCATGCACCTAAAGCATATGCTTTCATTCAAAAAACACCATGAAGTTTGTTCAGCAGAAAACGAATCATAAAATGTGAACATGAAATGCATGAAATGAATTTGGAGGTTGCATTTTTGCTCTGGGTTTTGGTTAAGGGATAGAGTCAATAATGTCTTGTTGACTGCTTTACATCATATTTAACCTGCTTTTGGTGCCACTCTGTGGACATTTCACTTGGAAACTAGACTTCACATGTGTCCAAACATTCAACAACACGTCCAGCGCTGGCCACTGGGGGGCAGTGGTTATAATTTTGGGAAGCACAGACAGATTTCAGCATCAGCAGAAGAACTTTGGATCTATTGTTGAATTCACAGTGCGATCATTCTAAAAGCAGTGGATGGTAAATTGTCCACTGAGGTACTGTAAAAAGGTTTAGAAGACACGTGAGTCACTTGTGTTACTTTCTTCTGTCACTTTCTTGTGTGTCTTTGATTTTATTCGATTGCATCGCTTGCAGCAGCCAAATTTAACACTTTTGCGATTGTTAATTTTGGACCCAATAACTTAGACCAGAAAGACAAACATAGTGTCTAAAAAACCTTCAGTCATGCTCTTATTAAACATTGCAAAACATTAAACTCAATAAATGGGACCAACTTTAAAGCTGACAGTGTGGAAAATATTGTGAGAGTAATTATCTGTAAAATTGCAGTGTGTATGTGTGTGTGTGACAGTGCTTGTGCTTGTCAGTGTGGTTTGTTCATGGTTTGTATTGTTTTGCTGACCATTCCTGATGGCAGGATCTTCTCCATTTCACTGAAAATGGATGCTGTTGATTTAAATTTTCGTCTGCCAGGGATTCAGTCTTGCTTGGTAGGTGAAATATAATAGCTCTTTGATTAACACACATGTTTGTGAAAATTGACCCCTTTTACTCAAACTGGTGCACATGCACTGTCTAAATTTGAGCTTGTACTAACATCTAAATGGCAATATCTGATGTCTTTAGTCATGTCTTCTTATTTCAAGGTCTCTGATTTTCATGTGGTAAGAACCGCTTACCACAAATGATTTCAGTGAGAGTAGCAGCAGTGTTGATTTCATGTAGGCATTATGAAAATACACACTATTTAGTGTATGAGGAACTGGAAGTGCTTGGTCACTCTTCATCCTACAAAATCAAAACACTTCACCAATGAATTAGCCATATCAGCTAATGTCACCTTCAAGCTGTTGTACACAATATTTTGTGGGGGTTAGTAAAAACAGGACTGATCCATACATTTGCATGTCGACAACCCGAATGACCGTGGAGAGGCTCTCACAATATTTCCCTTCTGATTGGCTGGCATGGTTCCAGTCCAGAAATAAATTGTTTGCCTCTGTCAAGTGTAGTAGACATTTGATTCTGCTAAGTACAGAAGTGATGTTCCTAGTGTCATAGTTAGTATGTGAGGTAATGAGATCTTCCCTGCTCAAGTTCACTTTGACCTAATTCTGTCACCACCAAAGACATTTTTCCATAATTTGCTGGGCTGATTCTTTGGTTATAAAATAGCTAATAAGACTAGATGTTGTTGGATGTCAAACATTCATTAATTGTTTCAGCACCTGGGTAGAATATCATCTGAACACTGCAACACTTTAGTTGTTGTCTTGTTTTCCAGTAAAAGTGACAGAAGATATAGTCTTGTTTTTGGAGAAATGCATCAATAAACTGAAGAGGAACATTTTTTATTTTATTTGACTTACCCCAATAGCATTTCTTTAAGCATAAACCTTATTACATTTGGTTAAATTTCTCTTAAAACAACACTAAATGTCACTTTGCTACTCAAGTAAATATATCTTGTTTAAAGGAAATGTAAACAAGACAAAAATACTAATGAGTTTTTCCTACTCACTTAAGTATTACTTAGCTGGCTGACTTCAGAAACAAACATTTGAAAACAAATAGATTGAAACAAATGATCCTGAACATCAGGTGAACTGCAGCAAAATGTGCAGCTGTTAGCCAATGATATCTTCTCTTTGAAATATACATGAACCAGTCCAATGTGCCAGACAAGTTAAACAGATGGTGTCTGTTTTTTATTTCTCTATTGCATCAGGGATTGTCTTTCATGTTTTGAATGAATCAGCTATTGTTGTGTGCTGCTGAGCTGTCCTACATGTGACCTCTTGACCTTCTGACACACCCCTTAGAATGCTCCTCCAATCACTTTCCATGACAGTGATTTGCAGGCTGAATTATTACTTAGAGAGATGGTCTCCATGACAACATTAAATGACATAAGGCAGAATAATTGGAAAGGTGGACAGTGTTTGTGTTTACATCCTCCATTCATTACAATTTTATTTCTGGTTTTCCACTCCAGTAGAATTCAGAATGTTTGCTTGAAACCTGACAGTTCACGAATGAGGTTAACTTATAATAACATAACAAAGAGAACTATTGTTGCTTATTCTATACAAAAGGAAATCAGAGGAAATCTGATGGTATTCTATAGAGCAGGACAGGGGTCTTAAAAAAAAAAAAGGGGGTGTTATTGCAGTACTGTAGGGGTTCTCCCAATGGGCGAACAGCATTACAATTTGAATGAACCATTCACTAGAATGCTTGTGAAACTACTATGTGAAAAAAATTGTCACCCCCTTCCCGAAGTGCAAAAAATTCAGTTTGGAAAATGCCCATTGTTTGATCTGAAAATGAAAATACATGTTAAGCAAAAATAAAATATTATGTTAAATTGAACCAAAATGAAGTATTTTATTGTCCCTCCCAATTTAAAATATATCAATATGTAAATGTAATGTGCATGTCTCTTAATATAATGTAAATTATTTAGTGACATCAATAATTATTATTTTAATGGCTTTTTAATGCAGTCATCATAACGAAGTTTTCAGATACAATAATAGGGTACTGTACAGTCAAGACTTAAAATGCTCTTAAAATGGTATATAATAAGTAACATTGTCCCTGTGGGACCCCGGGGCTGCTTGGTCTGAAAAAGTTTGATGACCCCTATGTATGGATGTATTGCCATTGACACAACACCTACTTTATGTATTAGAATTGATAAGATCCTAGAGAGAGAGAGAGAGAGAGTGAGAGAGAGAGAGAGAGAGAGAGAGAGAGAGAGAGAGAGAGAGAGAGAGAGAACACCAAGATACAGCTGTTCTTGTTTCTGTCTGGTCACTGAGAGAAGAACAATAGTGTCCTGTGGATCTGACACCCTTCCAAGGGCTCATGCCACCTCAGGCGTGCAGTGTACAGATGCCGTTCTGATTAAACTTTCATGATTGGGAGGAACAGTATGAAACTCAGCCTCAGATTAATAAATGGTGGAGATGATAAGGAGCAGAGGGAAAGATAGACAGCTTGGTTTTAAAATGAGGCTAACCATGTCTTAGTGAAAGTGTGTGAGTCGAGAGAGTTTGCTGTTAGCATTCCCATTCATCTCAATGGCAGTTGATTGGCTAGTGCATACAGCCCCGGAAGTATGCATCCTGCATTTTAAGCCAATTCCTAAAGAATTGGGGTGGCACGATCTGTTTTTTTGACCAATGGAAGACAGGAGGAGTGTTTGAAACTTGTTTGACAACCATCATTATTTGTCCAATTCTGCTTTTTGCAATTAGTGGTGCAGATATTACACAGTTGGCCTATAAGCAAATGAACTTTTTCATGAGTAGGGTCTGAATTCCCCTGCTATGCCCCCTGGAGTGAGTTATTTTTGCAAGTGTGTGTGTGTATATATATATATATATATAATTTCTTGTCATAAAAAACTAAAACAAAATACTGTATATAATATAGTAAACAAATGGGTTATGTCTGCTGTACTTTATTCTGTTTTTATAGCTGTAATAAACAAACAAACAAACAAACAAATAATATCAGCGGTCCGATTTGACAAGCACTAATGTAAACAGACTTGGCTGCGTGCACCGGATAATCACACTCGATCAGCATGTTTTCACTGTGAGTATATGAGTTTGAAACCATTATCGTGGCGCTTTTGTGATAGTTTGGCTGTCTGTTTCAGAAAACAAACATGTTATATGTCTAAAAAAACTGTTTGAGTTGCTGTTTGTGTGAATGAAAACCACATCTGCACCTAATAAGTAGACGTGGCTGCGTGCATGGGAAAATCGTGTTTAAATATGATGGCTGCACATGTACAAGCTGTGAACTGTTGTCGTGGTACTTAGGTGACAATTGTGCTGTTTGTAACATAAAATAAACATATTATGTGCTTAAAAAGACTCTTTGAGTAGCTGTTTATTTGACGAATGAAAACCTCTACTTACTAATGTAAACAAATAGCAGCATGCACCAGAGGAAGATTACGTTTGATGTATTGAATGTAAGTGTACGAGCTGTAAACATTTGATTGTGGTACTCTGGTGACGAGTTGGTTGTATGTATATAAAATAAACTAATTCTGTGGTTTAAAAGACTGTATGAGTAACCGTTTGAGGGAATATAAACTACAAATGCTTGACCAACGTAGCCTGGGTTGTCGCAAAAGCCGAAATTTTTATCTGGCAGCTTGTAATGTAACTGGCTGTTGCAGAAACTGTAATCTGTAATAAAGTGGGATATGATATATTTATGATATAGTTATTATATATTTCATGCAGGCTGTTGGTCCAAAAAAACAAAAAACTCCAGTAGCTACTACTTGTCTTTGAATTCTAATGATTAGAATAAATGTCTCAAAGCCATTGCCTGTAGGCACAGTGCAGAGGGATTGAGATCAGCCTTACACTGGTGTCCATGACAAAGAACGTCTTAGAAAGTTGCACAATTAGCATTGGGCTAAGATTGGCCTCCATGCCTCACTGATCCTCAGAAAGCCTATTCATTCCAAGAAAGGAAGAGACGCCATAGAGTTAAAGATAGTCCTGTATGAAAGACAAATTACAAAGAATTCTTCAAAAGCTCAATTGGTTCTCCAATTGAATGGAGAACAATTAGAGACTTTTGCTGTAGTCTCCATCTTGTATGTTTCTCCTGAGAAATAGGCCCTGGTAATCTTACACATGTCTCCTCTAGAATTTCAACAGTGTCTCAAACTGTTCTCAGATTGGCCAAGATAAAGTCTGCAATCAGAAGACAATTAATTCTCATAAAACTTTTCCAAAACCAAATAATCTAAACTGTCTAATCCTCTTTAATTTTATAGCTCCATTCTCTTACTGTATGTCAATAATTGTATTATTTTGTTTCTTTTTGATGTATTGAGGAATTTTAGTAGAAACACTTGAGAGTTGACACCAAAGTTTATTCTTAAATGAAGCCAAATTTACAGAATAGCACCATAAAAGGGTTAGTTCATCCACCAATTTAAATTCTCTCATCATTTACTCACCCTCATCTCATCCCAGATGTGCATGACTTTCTTTCATCTGCTGAACACAAATGAAGATTTATAGAAAAATATCTCAGCTCTGTAGGTCCAATGCAACAGAATGGGTGCCAACATTTTAAAGCTCCAAAATCCACATAAGGGCAACATAAATACTACAGACGATACTGGTGGTTAAATCCATATCTTCTAAAGTGATATGATAGGTGTGGCTGAGAAACAGATACATTTTTAAGTCCTTTTTCCTTTACTTTTTCACATTCACATTATTTGTACATATCGCCCACTACTGAGCAGGGAGAAGAATTTATGATAAAAATTACATAAATATTGATCTGTTTGTTTAACACATGGATTTAACCACTGGAGTCTTATGGATTATTTTTATGCTCCCATTATGTGGATTTTGGAGCTTCAAATTGTTGTTACTCATTCACTTGCATTGTATGGACCAGGGACGTGCCATCCATATAAGCAAGGTAAGCAGTGCTTACCTAATAGAAGGGTGAAAAGAAAATTATACTAGGATATATTTAAATATAACTGTTAATATAAACTACTGTTTTCGTTCAAATTCGTCATCTTTCATCTCAGTTGAGCAGCACGGACAGTGATACATTTACTCGCTTTGGCGCCACCCTCAGGTATAAGCACTTTATGTTGCTTTCTCTGACTCAGATTCAAAGCATAGTTTACCGCCCTTTCATTCTACACTGTACGTTCATTGAAACTGAATCACGGCCGTTACTACAAATGACCAAAGTAAGCAAGCTTACCATAATGAGTTAGAAAATCAGAAGCTGATAGGTTACATTTTTATTTTGCGTCAACACGTTCAAGTTCGTAACTAATGCGTTATTAAGTGCTAAAATTGATATAGTGTAAGCACTGGGGACCTACGGGGATTTAGCAAACTTGATTTCAATGTAAAGTAAAGGTAAATTAATATGTTTATAAAAAATCTGTGTTATTGATACTAGGTCATTGTTTCTGGTTAATCTGAGGCTATGAAGTGGTGATCTGGCAGTCATGTTCTTGTTGTGTTCTGCTCTGTCTGTTTTATAGTTCTAATGTTAGGGCATAGTGTCTGTTTAAAACACTATATTAAGGGATGTGGAGACTGCCATGTCTACATTACATTTGATGTGTGCCTTCAGGTTAAGATTGTTGCAGGGTGGGAAATTAACTTTTTTGCCCAATTTTACCAGCCACTTATATTTTTTACTAGCCACTTTTTCCGGAATTCAAATTTATAAAAGAAAGTGCACTAGCATATTTTGAATTGCTTCAATTCTTTTTTTTTTTTATTATTAATACAAAATAAATACATAATAAATCAATAAAAAGTGATGTGAAAAAAGTCACTTTAGTCTTCTTCAGAGTCATCATCATCTTCAGATGTCTCCTTCTCATCTTCAAGTTGGCTCTTCTTGGCTCCTCTTTCCATGAAAGCTTGATAATAAAGCAAATACAGATAGGGTTGGAGATGAAAAGTTTAACTGACACGCAATCGAGCTCCGGAGCACCCACGGTAGGCTATCGGCTCCTATCCTCGCGGCTGCTAAAACTATCGCTATCTAGCCATCACAAAACACACAACTTCAAGTTAGTAATTTAACGTTACTTACTTGCACATCCAAACGTAGTCCCGAAAAGGTCTGCCCTTTTTGCCGATCGCATGGACGTTTCTGAATAGAATTCTCATTCGGTCCAACTGCGCGGATTGCATAGAGCAGATAGCCTTTATTGCCACACTTTGCTCCTGGGGTCCCGTCTTCGCCAGCTGTATGGCAGTGCACTTGATATGAGACTTGGATGACTCGTGCTCTTTTATTGACTCTTTTTTTAAGGTTAGTTGTTCCTCTAACGAACGAATTGTTTGCATTTTCGGACGACACATAGGTTCGACAGTAATTACAGTGCATGGACTGTTCGACGGGAAGGTAGGCTAACCATTCCCTCGTTTTCCCTTCGTCATCAATGCGCCACTTGTTCGAAAAGTACCTTCTCTTTTTATTTACTTCGCCCTCAACAGTTTGTACAGCTACTGCTGACTCACGGCGGGCCTCTTAACACCGGGTATATGTCGCCACATTTTTTTAATTTTCCTTTCGTCTGTACTGTATGTAGGCCTACCTCAGCTCAGCTATATGTGTCACTGAAAACCAATCAAATTAGTTACTCGACAAAAGTGCATTATTGTTACTTAGCAACAGCATTCTTTGACAAAAGCTGTCCAATCCGTTACAAGGAATGTTTTAAGTAGTAACCAATAAAAATATGTTTTACAATCTACCTGCCACTGTGGCTGGTATACAAGGCAAAGTCACGCGCTACTTTGAAAAAGTACCCGCCATTTGCTGGTGGCGGGTGCTAATTTCCCACCCTGGATTGTTGTCTTTGGTGGTCAGATTAGTTATTTGGTATATGATTTAATCAGAATCAGAATCAGCTTTATTGCCAAGGAATTTATCTTGGTGACAGGAGCTTCCAGTGCACAACAATACAAAACAAGACATAGATAATAATAGAAAATAATAAACAAATTAATAATTTATTTTATAAAAAAATAAATAACAAATTGAATAGAAAATAAAGTATATGTAGAATACACAATAAGACAGTATGTATGCATGTGTGTGTGTATATATATATATATATATATATATATAGACAGCCCAAGCCCGCCACCTGACAAAACAGCAAAGCAGAAGCAAATGCCCGTAAGCAAAACAGCAAAGCAAATGCCGCAAACAAAACAGCAAAGCAGAAGCAAATGCCCGTAAGCAAAACAACAAAGCAAAAGCAAATGCCCGCAAGCAAAATGGCAAAGCAAAAGCAAATGCCCGAAAGCAAAACAGCAGCGCTGTCATATGTAGATTCTTCAGCTAGTTAATTGTCTTAAAGATTTGGATGTTCAACTCCCCACGCTTACGATTGGGTTGAACAACCACCAGATGCAAAGTTGTATCGTTACTCGCAACAGGAACCGTGCCTCAATATACTGGCCACTGTCCAGCCACCGGCTAATGTGCTGTTACTGAAAGCGACCTCCACCGCCAACTCGCCACAACGCACACACCATCAGCTCCGCTCTAATCAAACTGCACGAAAACGGAAACGGAAATAACAGGGAGCAAGGAACCCAGAATCACCAGGACACGTATACACCCATCAAAATAAGTGTCCTTAAATAGTAGGGTAGATACTATCTCATTGTTCGGTCAAAACCATATCCCAAATAGGCTAATAGGATGGTTAATCACTTAACCTGCCACATGTATGCAGACTCATCATCCAACATGGATGAGGCCGATGACCGTGGTGTCATCTGCAAACTTTGGGAGCTTGATAGAGTGGTCATTGGCGATGCAGTCATTGGTGTGAGAGAGAAGAGTAGTGGGGACAGCACACATCCCTGGGGGGCACAAGTGCTTATTGTACAGGTGCTGGAAGTGAATTTCCCCTGTCTCACAAGATGCTGGCTGTCCATCAGAAGGATAGTAAGAATGTATATATCCTCACAAAAACTGATTTATGATGTCACAGTATCTGTGAGCTTGTCCAGGTCTGTGGCTGCAGCCTCGAAAACACTCCAATCTGTGCATTCAAAGCAGGCTTGTAGTTCCAGCTCTGCGTCATTGCTCCACTCTATACAGTCTTTACTACAGGCTTAGCTGATTTTAGTTTCTTTTTGTAGGTTGGAAGAAGATGAACCAGGCAGTGATCAGAGACTCCCAAATCTGCTCTAGGGACAGAGCGATATGCATTCTTTATTGTTGTGTAGCAATGATCCAGTATATTTCTGTCTCTGGTGGGGCATGTAATGTGCTGTTTGTATTTTGGCTGTTCAAAAATCCCCAAGAATAATAATAACTTAGTCCGTAATGTTGTTCCATGTCTGTCATTTCATCACCCAGCTGTTCCAGCATGGCGCTCACAGCGCAATATAAACACTCACCAGAATAAACGAGGAAAGCTCCCCTGGCGAATAGAAAGGCTTACAGTTAATACAGAGTGCTTCCAAAACAGCAAAGCAAAAACAAATGCCGCAAACCAAACAGCAAAGCAGAAGCAAATGCCCGTAAGCAAAACAGCAAAGCAAAAGCAAATGCCCGCAAGCAAAATGGCAAAGCAGAAGCAAATGCCTGCATGCAAAACGGCAAAGCAAAAGCAAATGCCCGAAAGCAAAACAGCAGCGCTGTCATATGTAGATTCTTCAGCTAGTTAATTGTCTTAAAGATTTGGATGTTCAACTCCCCACGCTTACGATTGGGTTGAACAACCACCAGATGCAAAGTTGTATCGTTACTCGCAACAGGTACCGTGCCTCAATATACTGGCCACTGTCCAGCCACCGGCTAATGTGCTGTTACTGAAAGCGACCTCCACCGCCAACTCGCCACAACGCACACACCATCAGCTCCGCTCTAATCAAACTGCACGAAAACGGAAACGGAAATAACAGGGAGCAAGGAACCCAGAATCACCAGGACACGTATACACCCATCAAAATAAGTGTCCTTAAATAGTAGCTACTATCTCATTGTTCGGTCAAAACCATATCCCAAATAGGCTAATAGGATGGTTAATCACTTAACCTGCCACATGTATGCAGACTCATCATCCAACATGGATGAGGCCGATGACCGTGGTGTCATCTGCAAACTTTGGGAGCTTGATAGAGTGGTCATTGGCGATGCAGTCATTGGTGTGAGAGAGAAGAGTAGTGGGGACTGCACACATCCCTGGGGGGCACCAGTGCTTATTGTACAGGTGCTGGAAGTGAATTTCCACTGTCTCACAAGATGCTGGCTGTCCATCAGAAGGCTGGTAATCCACTGACAGAGTTGGTGTAATTTATCCTACAGTATAGCTGGGATAATGGTGTTGAAAGCCGAACTGAAGTCCACAAAAAGGATCCTTGCATATATCCCTGATCTGTGCAGATGTTGTAGGATATTCTGCAATCCTATGTTGACTGCATCATCCACAGACCTGTTTGCTCTAAGCAAATTGAAGGGGATCTAGAAAGGGTCCAGTTATGTCCTTCAGGTGGACCAACACTAGTCTCTCAAATGATTTCTTGACCATAGACGTCAGGGCGACAGGTCTGTAGCCATTGAGTCCTGTGATTTTGGGTTTCTTTGGGACAGGAATGATAGTGGAGCGTTTGAAGCAGCATGGGAAATCACACTGCTCTAGTGATCTATTGAAGCTGGTTAGCATAGGATCTAAGACACATGGCTGAAACGATATCTGGGCCCTGTGCTTTCCTTGTCTTTTGTTTCTGGAAGACATGACACACCTCCTCTTCACTGATCTTAAGTGCAGGTTGAGTAGCAGTAGGGGGGGAGGAGGGGGGTTGCAGGAGGTGTTGGTGTTTGTGCTAAGTGAAGGTCAGAGTGGGTGTGGGGTGTGAGATTAGGCCTTTCAAATCTGCAGTAGAACACATTCAGGTTGTCAGCCAGTTGTTGGTCCACCACAGGGTTGGGTGCAGGAGTCCTGTAATTTGTAAGTTGTTTCATGCCACTCCACACTGATGCAGGGTCGTTAGCTGAAAACTTGTTTTTCAGCTTCTCAGATTATCTTCTTTTAGCCACTCTGATTTCCTTATGCAGAGTGTTCCTGGCCTGGTTGTACAAGACTTTATCCCCACCTCTGTAAGCATCCTCTTTGGCCTGACGAAGCTGTCTCAGTTCTGCTCTAAACCATGATTAGTCATTGTTGAACGTCAAATAAGTCCTAGTAAGAATGTATATATCCTCACAAAAACTGATTTATGATGTCACAGTATCTGTGAGCTTGTCCAGGTCTGTGGCTGCAGCCTCAAAAACACTCCAATCTGTGCATTCAAAGCAGGCTTGTAGTTCCAGCTCTGCTTCATTGCTCCACTCTATACAGTCTTTACTACAGGCTTAGCTGATTTTAGTTTCTTTTTGTAGGTTGGAAGAAGATGAACCAGGCAGTGATCAGAGACTCCCAAATCTGCTCTAGGGACAGAGCAATATGCATTCTTTATTGTTGTGTAGCAATGATCCAGTATATTTCTGTCTCTGGTGGGGCATGTAATGTGCTGTTTGTATTTTGGCTGTTCAAAAATCCCCAAGAATAATAATAACTTAGTCCGTAATGTTGTTCCATGTCTGTGATTTCATCACCCAGCTGTTCCAGCGTGGCGCTCACGGCGCAATATAAACACTCACCAGAATAAACGAGGAAAGCTCCCCTGGCGAATAGAAAGGCTTACAGTTAACACAGAGCGCTTCCAAATTAGAACAGCACATCTTTAACATTGTAACATCTGTACACTAACTTTAATTGGTGTAAAGCATGTTCCACCACCTCTCATTTTCCCCTTTAAAACCGCAATGTGATCCTCTCTGAACAGCTGAAAGCCCGGCAGATGTAATGCGCTGTCCGGAATGGCTTCACTCAGCCAGGTTTCTGTGAAACACAAGGCAGCAGAGGTTGAAAGTCCTTGTTTGTACGGGTGAGTAGATGTTGTTCGTCCGTTTTGCTAGGAAGAGAGCAGAGATTCGCTAGATTAATGCTCAGCAGCACTGCTCAAAAGCCGCACAGAGATGGAGCTTGACCAGCTCGCCTGCATCTCTTGAAAAGCAAAGCTGTGCCTTCGACTAAATTGTTCAGCAAAGCAGCCAAATATTCAAAAACCGGGAAAAGATTGTCTGGTATATGCTGCAGAATGTTCAGCAGTTCGTCTCTGGTAAAACAGATTAGAAAAAGATTACTAAACACAGGACAAACAAACAAAAACAACAAAAGAATAGGAGCGCTCCACACCGAGGCAGCCATCCGCAGCACCATCATGATGTATATATAACATGCTCTGCTCAATATATGACAATCTTTAATTTACAATATTACTAACAATTTGGTCATGAAGTTCGCCACTGTAATATAATTGTTTATGTTGACTGGTGGGTTCTAGGGCAACAATTTACTCCAATAACATTTCCATGTCACAATCACCCATATAATGTGTTTTGGGCGCAGCGTTTAATAATGTGTATTAAAAGTCTTTGATGCTTGCCCAGTCTCAAACCTCACGGCACATGCCTGGTATAGACCTATAAAGCTCAAATATTCTTCTAAAAACCTGAGTTTGTGTTTAACAGATGAAAGAAAGTAATCACATCTGAGATGACTGGAGGGCGAGTAAATCATGAGAGAATTTTCATTTTTGGGTGTGCTATCCATTTACAACTCTTGAGCAATGAAAGAAAAACCTCTGAAGAAATAATTAATTTGGAGATTACAAGTGTATTTGCACCCAAGAAGTTTCTGAATTAAAATACTATTTGCAATGATAGTCATCATTGTCAGAAATGTAGTGGTTGTAAATTTGAATACATTATACAATTTAAAATGTAGATTCTGAATACTACTGGCAGAAATGATTTATTTTATTAATTTTGCTGCTAAAATGTGAAATCTTATCCAGATGGTGTACATCAAGATCCAAATGAGAAGTGCTAATTTTGTTCCACTGTGACGCTTCACTGTGCTATCAGCTATCATTGTTCAATATCTCCCATCTGTCCCCAAGAAAGAGGATCTAAGGCTAGTGGCTCCTATCTGATGTCAAAAAAGAGGGGTAAAGTGCCAGACAGACACATTCTGAAGAGTACCCCTGTGTCTCAATCAGCTCATTAGCTCACCATGTCGTGAATCAGTATATCGTGAACACTAATTCGGGCACTGGCAAGGGTGTTCATCCACTGAATATTGGGACACTTATGATTCAGTCACCTGCGACACATTAATGAATTGTCACATTAAAGTGCAGGTGTTATTAATCAGCACCACCGCTGTATAAATGACTATAAATGAAATAAAAATATATAAGTGTGTATTTTAAAACTTCTATCAAATATTTAAAAGATTTATTTTTGTCTTGATAATTATGAATGAAAGACATTACAAACAACATCTCTCTTAAAGAGAAAATAATGCCTGGACTTCATAGCTCGTCATCTAAAGACTTCAGAAGACATGATGATGTTTCCGGTAAGGGAACATAGTGTGCAACGATGCTCCCTGGTTTTTAGGTGCATTACGAGATTTGTTTTGGGAGCGAACATTTCAGTGCACTGGAGCGATTTTGCGATTAAGACCTAAAATGAGTCCTAAAAAGTCCCTGATCCATGCCCTGACTTCTGAACTAGGGAGCTGTTTGAGACACACCCTGTCCAGCAGTTGTGGTGGAACGAGCCGCCCCTCCCTCTCATCATTGTCGCCCCGCATATTATGTCCATCCTTCAGCCAGGCTAACAACGGGAGTGGGCAGGAGAGAGGAGAAACTTAACTTTATGAGCCTTGTTTGGGCAGCGGATGATGAGGCACACTCGATTTGATCGGAGCCTCATTGACACGCAGAGCTTCTATCCTCGCATGTCCAGTATGCGAGTGGGGAGGGTACCAGCCGAATTAGATGCGCAAACTAGATGGGTTAGACCTCGGGTTAGATTGCCGGGGAGTACTGCCTTTCTCTTCACACTTTCTCTTTTGCTTTTGAAATGTATTTTAGTGGTTCTTAATAATTTGCCACAAATGCTGTCAATTGAGCTTCACTCAGAAAAGTAGTAAAGTCTACTCGGAAGAAAAGCAAACCTGCCATTTTTTGACAGATTTGACAAACCTTTGCCAAAGGCCAGTGGAAACAAAACTTGGGTGGTGAACTAGAATGACATGATTTGGAGTTCAACATTATTTGAATCTACATGAGCAGAATTTTATATTACATATTCAAGGCCGTGAAAAAGGTTCCCAGAAGGCAGTACGTGCAGAGCTGTTAGTAGGCTAGACCTTTGGCCACATCAGACTTGACTGGACTAAAAATCAGCATGTCACTTGTGAAAGCCATGTTTATTATTCAAACTCATAATTTTCTAGGTTATAAAATGGACAACTGTCCTAGATTCAGAGATCACCAACAGAATATTTTACCACTGCAGTCTTGTGTATCTCTGTGACTGTGTCATTTTGTTCAGCTGTCTTATTGATGTGGCTAAAAATTTTACAAACTTTTTTCATCTAAAATAATATTTAACCAATTTAGCATATGATATTGCTTCTCTTTCCCCAAGCTGCTCTTGCAGCCTTGAGAAGCTCGCCTGTCCCGAGTTGTACAGTAATCTAAAAGAGTAATTTTCACAAGTCAGACACTTGCATAATATAAGTGCAAAAGGCTTTAGATAGTGACATCTCTCGGGATTGTGAAATGAAGGTCTATCTTTCCCTTCCACAGAGTAGGTACAAAAAACGTGAAATTCTGAGACAGCTCACTATCCAAATGTGGTGCGATTTAAAATACAAATGACAAGTGTGTAAGGTCAACCTACTAATGCAACCTGGTCTTACATCTTTGCTAAGTAAGTCTGAAATGTTTTCTTGTATGTATCACGACAGTTTCCTGATGACATGAACACTAGAGGCGCTACTACAACAATTACTTTTATTTTCTTTCACACAAATCACGAGAAAAACTGCAGATTGACGGGTCATAAACACTTTTTCTTCCACAGTGTTATCTTCTGAAATCAAAACAGTTTTACTATATCAGGATCACCTTTAAATATATCCAAATGACTGTGGTTACGCTTTAGTCTCTTTATATCTGAAGATAAACTTTCACTAAGCATAGCCGAGCATTCTGTGCTTTTAAAATATTACACTTGGAAGGCCTGAGGGAGTTAAAGGCACCAGGCATGCTTTTCTCCTACGTATATTTAGAGACATAAATGGGATTAGCGACAAGCAGTTGTATTTTAAACTGCCGTATCACATGGTCATATCAACATGGGCTGTAGTGCCAGGTGGGCCTGTTCACTCCTGGGCATCTTCTTGTTTATAGCACACAGCTGCTGTGTCTCACAGTTGGAGGCTTCTTTCCATGGCTAGCTCACCTTTGACCTTTTGAAACCCCCCCTGACTTGCCAAGCCTTGCCAAACCTGGATACTTTAGGAAACCCGGCCTGCACACCCATTCCTCTCCCTCCCGTGTCCTCGGCATGTATGTGACTCCGGTGGCTCCTGTGACGACACCTAATCCGTCAGCTCCGCTCTTGTGTAATAGGCAGAGAGAGTCGGGGTTGGAGGGAGGGAAGGAGTGGAGAGGGATTTTGTGGCTTGTAACTCACAGAGACAGAGTGGAACACGTGATTGGACATAACGCTTGTACGCCACAGTTCTGCTGAGGTGTCAGAGCTGGGAAACAATGTGTACAAGAGCTTGACTTATTGCTGGGGCTTTGGGCATCTCAAGGTTGCCAGCTCTGATACCCACTGCTGTGAAACTCCAGGAGAAGAAAATCCCCACGTCTTTAGCAAATTTATCAGCACATGGTACATGGGTTGCATTTAAATTTTTTGCAGTGTTTTCAAGGCAGGTAAGGATATTCCTTAAACTATCTGGTTAGTGTTTTTTCTAAATCCCCTAACACTAAATGGACTGGGAGGGGGATGTCAGTAGTTACTGGGAGGGGCACAAGGATCATCTAAGGGGGCAATGACCCCCCCCCAGCCCCCCTTATGAATGTATGCACACTGCTGCCACTTTTCCATGGCATCCATTGACGGCACCCAACTACTGCTCAAATTTCTGCCACACCACTAAGCCCCACTCATGAAATTGTCCATAAAAGTCCACCTAAATTGTTATTAAGGGACATACTTTTTTATTCTAGTCTAGGTTAGTAGATGCATCATGTATAGGCAATTATTTAGTAACAAGGTTTTTTGTGGTTTGACATTGAATAAAGTCTACATGTAGAGGAATTGCATAATAAGTGTCACACTTTCTAATCTTTAGTTTGCGCAGTTGTAACAGTTTTTCTATACACCCAACCTGCAAAATCAGCGACATCACTTTGTTCATTCTTGAAGTAAAAAACCTTTGTTGGTCATTTTTGTCTGGACAGTGATGGACTTCCACTGTATGTACCGCACCGACATGTTCTGTTTGTGATAACTGAGCTTTGTCCTACCTTTGAAGCGATGCGGTGTGGCACTTCTTGTCCGGTGTGAGACTCACATAAGTATTAAACTTAAAAATGTATTCAGCCTGAACTATTTAAAGGTGTTTTTGCCATTTTTCTAACTTCTGCCATTTTGCTAACATCAACACGATCTCTCCAAACCCCACCCTCCAAAAACATGTCGGCCAATCAGATGTGAAAGCACAAAATGATTCACAGATTTATTTATTTTTGGCCAATTCACTGAGATCTGTCAGGTAGTGCAGTGCATACAAATCTATTTTACTCAGTATTTTTGTCTTGTTTTTCAGTAAAAATATCTAAAAAATCTTTAAAAAAGACATATTTACTATATATTTATACAAAGCAGACACAGTATTGCCAGGTTTGAATTTTTCACATGCAGTTGGGTTATTTTGAAAATGCAGATGCGAGTTAGATGATTGAGTCGTGACTTGAGTTTTATTTTTAAATACTTTTAAAATGTACAGCAGTCGCCAAAAGGCTGATGGAAAACACTTGAAAATGAAAATGTTGTTCAATGAGTCTGGGATTGAGTACCTGGCAGTTGCGTGCAGCTTCAAACAGGGGAGTTTGTCGAGATATGCTGTTTGTCTCACATTTGTCTGACTGACTTGTGTCTGACTGGCAAGTATCTAAAAACTTTAAACTGTTTAGATGCAGTAGACATACCACTTCGCTAGTGTTTGCATTTCAAGCCGTTGTTGCACTCTTGGTTGATACTTCTCTTGTTGAGCTACGATGGTTATTAAACTCCACCATACAAAGAGCGCAAAAGACATGTCCCGTCCCATGCGTGCACACACACACACACGTTTGCGCGAGTGAGTGTGCAAGAGGCCGAGAGAGAGGGAGGGAGCTGCGTTGCTGCTCCGATCTTGATCAGCTATGATTCCAAAACATCTACAAAGTTTACAAATTGGGTGGCCATCAACATTGATGATGCCTTGTGGGTCTTTGAAATAACCGCGATATTCCCACACTGCGGTGCTTAAGCTGCTTGGCGAAGGGAAATAAAGGTTCAGGCTTTCATATTTCAGTGCGCTAATCGTATCATTTTAAAAGTCATGATTAAAACCACCTGAGATGCATGGGTTACCTTTATGCTGTCTTTATGTCCATTTTGGTGCCTGAAAGTTTTCTTTGATTGCATTGTGTGGACAAAAAATATGACATACATCCTTCAAAATATCTTTGTGTTTGAAGAAAGAAAGTCATACGATTTGGGATGGCTTGAGAGTGAGTAAATGATGACATATTTTTCACTTTTGGGTTAACTATTCCTTTAATTCACATGCAATTCATATTATCCATTTCTAATTCTATAAAAAAATAAAGCACGAGTGAAGATTCTCAGAATTCTTCCTCTATTACCCGCATTATAATATACATCAGCACATTAATGGAGCAGTTTGAGGACAAACTGGGGCACTGTGGCTCAGTCAGATTGTTTGGCTGACCTTTGTACGCCAGTTTGTACAGTTTCAGTGTGCACCTGCTGTTGTTGAAATGCCTGAAGTATATCTGGTTTCTTACGTAAGACATATCATGAGCATTTCACCAACCGATGGGGTCAATATTGGCTCTTGCTTGCTTACAACCTTGAGGCCACAGAGTTAGATGTTTCTGAGAAATAATAAATAGTCATGACGTCCTCCACTTGTAGATGAAAAATGATATGATGTGCTGAAATTTTATATCAATAATTACTGAGATCATAATTGATATTCTGATGCTGACAATGACTCAGCTAAACAAATGGAGGGAACACAGCGATATAGCTAAAACGGCTGTTTTAGCTTTTCATTTACATTTTTTTATCACTTTGTTGTCATTATACAAGCGGCTCAAAGCCTTCCGAGGTTTGATTTACCAATTGGCTTAAGAAAATCCTGCTACTGATCTCTCTGTGAAAGTGGATGGCAGGAAGCCAATCCCTCTCCTTCAGCAGGTCTCATCAAGGGAAAGAGACAAATAAGTTTTTTCTTCACAATCCCCCGAAGCACAAACCTGCCCATGACAGTTGCCTCTGCAGTCCACCAGATGTCTAGGGAACACACACATGTTTGGTTTCCCATGCAGCTTGGCTTGTGTGCATGTGTGTGTGTTTTGTGTTAGCGAGGCCCTGTTGACAGATTCATAGCAGTCTGTTATTCAACAAATTAACTCTGGATTTGAGAATGCACAGTGGTGGAAAGAGTACAGATTTGTTTTACTTAAGTAAAAGTACTGCTACTGAAGAAATAATTCACTTGAGTACAAGTAGAAGAACTGAGAAATATTATGACTCAAGTAAGAGTAAATAAGTAGTTTGCCAAACAACTACTCAAGTAATTACATTACAATTTGCTTTGTGAAAATTATATATAGGATAAAAGCTTCCATTTTTAAAACACAAAGACACTTTTGTTCTTGAAAAAACCAAGGGTGCATTAAATTTGTAAAAAATACTGTTAAAATCATTAATTGCCAATATTATTACGGTTTGAAATAATTGTTTTAAGAAATACTATTTTCTCCTAAAATGTATTGTTTTTTGGCTATTCCATGCATTACTGAAAAAAGAAATTCTAAGCAGGACAGAGAGGGAAGTGGAGGGTCCAGATGCACGACAAAAAGACAGTAAATCATAGTCTCTAGTTTGAGAAACAGATTCCTCTCAGGTCCTAAACTAGCAGCTTCTAAATGCCAAAGACCTGCATTGCTGCAAGAGGATTCTTGGACAAACAGAATATTTTAAGAATACAACATTTACTTTAACAGAAATAGCCATTTGTGACATTATAATTGTCTCTAAATCATCTCTAAACTGCATAATGTGCTTTGTGACTGAAAAACATTCCTGTTTCAAGTTTATTCTTATTCACGTATGCCCAAGTATTTTGGCCATTAAGTTAACATACTATACAAAACTAATATAATGCAATATCATAGAGGAGGACATTTATACTCTATGATATTGCAGTAATTATCCAGATATGGAATGAGATTTTAAGCAAACTGTTATCAACTCCTACATGCCAACTGAATAAAATAAGGTACAAATAAACATTTCACTCAGTGTTCAGTGAGACATATAATTAATTCAAACACTAAAAGTGTTTTTCTGTATATGTATTATTGTATTACAGTTGTAATAATAAATTCACAATTACCATTATGGTTATTTAACATATTGAGATATTATTATTAAGTAAATTGTAGCATTTAGTTACATTATGTTTTGTGATTTCTCATACCTTCTTTATGTAACATCCATTCGTTGCATACGTTTGGCCTCTAGCGGGTGAAGCTTTTGGACAATCAGGCATGGACAATCAGGCATTGACAGGCAATCGGGAGAACTGGGCCAGCCGCAAAACGGGCCAAATGGGCCACAATAAGCTGAAACGAGCCGCCGCATTATGCAGAACGGACCACAAAATGGTGCCGCGATATGCCGAAGGAGGCAGCGATATGCAGAAAGGACAGTGCTCAACAAATTTTGGACCGGTTTCTATGTAAAATCCGGGCGATTTCTCTTCCCAGTCCACCCTGTTGACAACGGAAGTAAGGATTTTATTTCTCGCCAAGCATCATGGGAGGTAGGAAAAAGGTGGATATGGGGCTTTTTTGTCATTTTGAAACTTAACAGCCCCAGTCCTCATTCAGTTTCATTATAGAAAACAGAATGTCCAGGATATTTTGTGTTCCACAGAAGAAAGCTATATGAGTTTAGAACGAGTCAATATTGACGGAATATTTATTTTTGGGTGAACTATGCCTTTAACATTAACTTCAGCCTGTTTGAATGATTCGCTTTGGCTGAAACGTGTTGTGGCTAGCATGTTTGTTCGACTGAGTTGTTTGAGTAGGTGGAACTGCAGTCAACAAAGAGTCTTACAGAAGAGCTAATTGCTCTAAGGACATTTGAGAGAATGGATGAAAAAGGTTCTGTGTTCTAGGTTCAACAGCCGGACCGGTTTGAATGTGTCCCATCATTCTGGTATCTGATAGACACCAGCACTTGCTGATGGCTCAGCTGCTGGGGACAGCTGACACTGCAGGCTTGTACCGGAGAGAGAGCATTACAACCATTCAGCCAGAACTGAACACAGGGAACAGATGCCCACCTGGAAAACAGCTTGTTTTCTCTATGGTGTGGGTATGGTTAGCTCCAATATTAAATGGATAGTTCACCCAAAAAAATGAAAATTCTGTCATTATTGACATGCCCTCATCCAAGACCAGTTTGTTGTTATTTTTCCAAAGAACACAAAAGTGGAAATTCAAAGAGTCTTTTTCACACAGCTGTTTACCGTAGTTTATAGTGACTTAAAAGATACAAAAATCACTATTAAAGCAACTCATGCACTATATTCCAAGTCTTCTGAAGCCATACAATTGTTTTGTGTGAGGAACAGACTGAAATTGAAGTAGTTATTTATTAAAAAAATTAGTGCAACTCTTAAATCAAATGTGGTTGGACGTCACTTACATCGAATGTGATTAGTCCTTGCGTGACCAAATGTCATGACGTCAAACTTGCACTATAGATATGCAGCAGAGGGGAAGATTATTAGTGAAAACAACTTAAATTTCGATCTATTCCTCATGGCTTCAGAACACTTGAAATATACTGTTGCAGACAAGTCATCTGGAGTACTTTATTGTGCTTTTTGGAGATCAAAAGTATGGAAATTATTCACATTCCAAATTCTCCTTTTGTTTTCAAAGGAAAATATTTTCATATGGATTTACAATGACATTAGGGTTGGTTAATATTCACAGTATGATCTTTTTTTTGTTTTTGTTTTAGTAAACTGTTGCTTTAATACTGGCTTGCACTCACTTATATTCACTCAGATATTGTTAGCAGAAGATGGCTTTATGAGTAACCAGCAGGCAACTGGGTTGACCTTGACATGAATGTGGTCAAAGCTGCATATGTACAGTACATGAAATAGAGATTGCAGATGTCAATTCAGCCTTCTAATATTACCTGCTATCCTCTGCTTCACATTACACCTATTCTGTAGATAACAGTATACTGTTTTAGTTTATTTGTTTATGAATGATCATTGCGGTTGGTAGTCTTTCCTGTGAATAAACATTACAAGGGTCTCTGTAAAGGTCACAGAACTTAAAGGACACATAAGATATCGAAACTCACATACTGAGGTACCATTATGAGAGAATTGGAGGGTTTAGGTCAGGTGACCCAGGCAGGTGGATCAGAGACAATAGATTTTGGCTGGTTGTCTTTGCGATTCGACCCCCACCGCTGCTTTTCTCTTTTCTATTTAAATGGCTGATTGTGGCAGGGAAAATAAAAGTTGGAATTGTCTAGACTTTTCAAAGCTTTCACAAATGTTTCTTTTTCAAAAGCTTACTTTTTCAGGCTTGATTCAACACCGTGGATGGCCTGCAGGAAAATAATAAGGGATGAGGCATATTGTTATTTTATCCAGAAAAGCACATGCTTGGCCTGTAAATGAGAGATAGAATGCACATTCCTCAAATGGGGTACACTTGTGTCCCATTGCCTTATTTTAATGCATTAGAAGCACTTGTTTGTTTGTATTTTGTTTTTCAATTTGAAATGTTAGATTTTTTTATCTTATCTTATTATCTTGCATAAAAAAAGTCAGGTACAATATTGATTTTGGCCTGTCCCACCTCAGAGGTCTTGACCATTGTATTCTGTATCCAGCAATAAAAATCAGAGAACATCATCATTTTTTTTTTACATATGTTGAAATTGTAAAATTAAATAATTGTAATAAAAAACAATAAAAAAAACAATATTTTTTAAAATTGTTTAATGTTTTATTTAACATGTCATAAAATGTCAAATTTGAAAAATTTGTAAATGTTCTTGACGGCGCGTATGGACGCAGCGGCTGCTGCGGGTCCCTAAGTACAGTGTTTTTGTTTTTCAGTTTTTTGTTCTCATGATCCTGACAACAATTAAAACTGCCTGACACTTGTACATCTCAAGTTTAATGAAAATAAAAACTACAAATCCATTTAAAAAAAAAAAGGTTTGTTTTTGTGGATTTTTTTACATTGTATTGTTTTTAAATGTTATATATATTTTGTCTTTTAATTATGCTGTTCACAAATCATAACTGTATTTAAACATGTCCAAAATGTTTGGGAACAATGTTAAATAATGGCAATCCTCATATAAAAGGAAAAGATCAATATTTTAATTTGACTTTTTGAGGTTTACAGTCAACATTTTCTAAAGGTTAAGCACCTCTTTACACAGAGCATGTATTAATATATATACTGGATATATATATATATATATATATATATATATATATATGTCCAAAATGTCCATATATACATACATATACTGGCAACCAAAAGTTTGGAATAAAGTACATATTTTGCTGTTTCAGAAGGAAATCGGTACTTTTATTCACCAAAGTGGTATTCAACTGATCACAATGTATATTCAGGACATTAATGATGTAAAAACAGCATCATCACTATTTGAAAAAAAGTCATTTTTTATAAAATCTAGAAAGGCCCCATTTCCAGAAGCCATCACTCCAACACCTTATCCTTGAGTAATCATGCTAAATTGATAATTTGATACTAGAAAATCACTTGCCATTATATCAAACACAGTTGAAAGCTATTTGGTTCATTAAATTAAGCTTTACAATGTCTTTGTGTTTGTTTTTCAGTTGCCACAGTATGCAATAGACTGGCATGTCTGAAGGTCAATATTTGGTAAAAAAAAAAATGGCAAAAAATAAACTTCTCTAGAAACTCGTCAGTCAATCATTGTTTTGAGGAATGAAGGCTATACAATGCTTGAAATTGCAAAAAAATAAAATATAATAATAATAAAACAAATGAATATTTCATACAAAGGTGCACTACAGTCTTTAAAGATAAAAGACAACTGGCACTAACAAGGACAGAATGAGATGTGGAAGATCAGATGTACAACTAAACAAGAGGATAAGTACATCAGAGTCTCTAGTTTGAGAAATAGATGCCTTACATGTCCTCAGCTGACAGCTTCATTTAATTCTACCTGCTCAACACCAGTTTCATGTACAATAGTAAAGAGAAGACTCAGGAATGCAGGCCTTATGAGAAGAATTGCACAGAAAAAGCCACTTTTGAAACAGAAAAATTAAAAGAAAATGTTAGAGTGGGCAAAGAAACACAAATATTGGACAACAGATAATTGGAAAAGAGTGTTATGGATCTTAACCCCATTGAGCTTTTGTGGGATCAGCTAGACTGTAAGGTGCGTGAGAAGTGCCACATCTATGGCAAGTGCTACAGGAAGTGTGGGGTGAAATATCACCTGAGTATCTGGAAAACTGACAGCTACAATACTAAGGATCTGCAAAGCTGTCATTGCTGCACGTGGAGGATTTTGTTGATGAAAACTCTATGAATTAGTTTAATTTTTTCAAATTGTAATAGTAATTTTTCTAATAATAGTAATAGCAATGTTATTAATGTTCTGAATATACATTGTAATCAGTTGAATGCCACTTTGGTGAATAAAAGTTCCCATTTCTTTCCATAAGAGCAAAATCTGTACATTATTCCAAACTTTTGGCCACCATTGTGTATATACACTCACCTAAAGGATTATTAGGAACACCTGTTCAATTTCTCATTAATGCAATTATCTAATCAACCAATCACATGGCAGTTGCTTCAATGCATTTAGGGGTGTGGTCCTGGTCAAGACAATCTCCTGAACTCCAAACTGAATGTCAGAATGGGAAAGAAAGGTGATTTAAGCAATTTTAAGCGTGGCATGGTTGTTGGTGCCAGACGGGCCGGTCTGAGTATTTCACAGTCTGCTCAGTTACTGGGATTTTCACGCACAACCATTTCTAGGGTTTACAAAGAATGGTGTGAAAAGGGAAAAACATCCAGTATGCGGCAGTCCTGTGGGCGAAAATGCCTTGTTGATGCTAGAGGTCAGAGGAGAAGAGCAACTTTGCCTGAAATAACCACTCGTTACAACCGAGGTATGCAGCAAAGCATTTGTGAAGCCACAACACGCACAACCTTGAGGCGGATGGGCTACAACAGCAGAAGACCCCACCGGGTACCACTCATCTCCACTACAAATAGGAAAAAGAGGCTACAATTTGCAAGAGCTCACCAAAATTGGACAGTTGAAGACTGGAAAAATGTTGCCTGGTCTGATGAGTCTCCATTTCTGTTGAGACATTCAGATGGTAGAGTCAGAATTTGGCGTAAACAGAATGAGAACATGGATCCATCATGCCTTGTTACCACTGTGCAGGCTGGTGGTGGTGGTGTAATGGTGTGGGGGATGTTTTATTGGCACACTTTAGGCCCCTTAGTGCCAAGTGGGCATCATTTAAATGCCACGGCCTACCTGAGCATTGTTTCTGACCATGTCCATCCCTTTATGGCCACCATGTACCCATCATCTGATGGCTACTTCCAGCAGGATAATGCACCATGTCACAAAGCTTGAATCATTTCAAATTGGTTTCTTGAACATGACAATGAGTTCACTGTACTAAAATGGCCCCCACAGTCACCAGATCTCAACCCAATAGAGCATCTTTGGGATGTGGTGGAACGGGAGCTTCGTGCCCTGGATGTGCATCCCACAAATCTCCATCAACTGCAAGATGCTATCCAATCAATATGGGCCAACATTTCTAAAGAATGCTTTCAGCACCTTGTTGAATCAATGCCACGTAGAATTAAGGCAGTTCTGAAGGCGAAAGGGGGTCAAACACAGTATTCGTATGGTGTTCCTAATAATCCTTTAGGTGAGTGTATATATATATGTATATGTATGAGTTTTACCTCTATTTTCAGTTTCATTTTTTAAAGATACACATTTTCAAGATTCTATGACCAAGATATTTAAAATAACTCTGGATTAATCTATCCAGGATTTAGATATTTGCTAATACATTGATCCACTCCTCATGAATCTTTTCTAAAGATACAGCAAAATAGCAGGTTCCATAATTGGACCCTCAAAGGGCATGTTTTTCTCTTCATGATGGTTATGGGTGCTATTTGCAGTCATGCACACACAAGAGAGGTTTCTAATGATGCACATATCTATGTCAGATTTCCAAGCATGCTAATGCAACACGCAGCACCAACCCAGGCTTTTTATCTCAGAGATACAGAGAGCCTACTTCTGAGAGAGACAGATGGGGAGAGGAAAAAGTTTAGCAGTCCATTAATTCATCTCTTATTGTGTATACTGATGTGCAAATCCTGCCTTTGATCAACTCAGCAATGTTTTGTCTCACAAGTGGGCAAGTGTTTACGTAACACGTCTCACACAAGTGGCCGAGCATTTGTGGGAGCACTTGTACTGCAAAAAAACATAAAATAATGCATGTCAGTGGATAGCATGGTGACTTCACTTTTAACAAAGACAGTCCCTGAGGATTTTGTCTCCCACTCTGTTCAAAAGGATTGACAATGGGAGATAATGGAAAGAATGGAGGAGAGTGAGGGAGAGACTTTGCGAAGATGAAGAGGCTTTTCTGTGATCATGGACTGAATTCAAATGGGCTGTGCATGCCACCTGCTCAAATTCACCTGCGTTTATTAGTTGGCTGAATGGAAGCTCTGCTCTTATTTGATTAATACAGTCATTCCAAAGTTCTGCTTTGACCAATAACTAAATGGTTAAACTTAAGGTCTCAGACAGTTAGTGATTAGAGGTTGCAAACCATAAAAGTGCATTGAAATTGCTCAAAACGGGAAATCATATTAAGTATGATGCAGATGAGCCTCGTTTCATCCAGTCCTTGGCCAACATTCATGATCATAATGGAAACTTGATGCCAGAAAGGTGTTAAAAATGGAACACTCCTTACAACATGTTATGAGGCTCACCTAATTGCTTTTGTGTCTTTTTAACAGCACTTTAAATCCATTTCTCCTTTGTTGAACCTAGTATGTGAACATGCATGAGGTGTCCTTGAGGGCAAGTACATGAACAACAAAGGTCTCCTCTGACATGTGCAGAGTTTGGAATGAAATACAAGCTTACTACTGTCTAGTACATACAGTGTTTTAAAAAAATTTACTATATTTTTTTAAACACAGTAAAGGCAGTAGACATTATTCCATGATAACCATATCAAACCTTAGTATACTGCATTGTTATCATGTTTAGAAATTAGGGAACATCACGGCACATTTTTTCAACCTAATTTTGTGTAGTAATGTCTTAACTCTTGGCAGTCTGATCAAGTAATGAGTGTAGAACAAGATGTTAAAATTGATATTAAAACTATTGTCATTGTGACTTAAGTCCCTTTCTTTAAGGCCTTTTCCACCATTTCCTGCACTGAGGGCACCATTACATTAGTACATTAGCACTTGCCTCTCATTCACCTCACATCTTTATATGTTTTTTGGCCAATAAATGACTGTGAAATGCGTCATCGCTGCTCTCACTGTGTCTTCATTTCTTTCTGTAGTATGCTTCGTAAAATGTCATTAGAGCACAGCACATTTCATTTTACAATCTGAGATTTTAGAGCTGTTGAAAATGTATCGACCTCCACCAAACCTGATTGATTTATCATAAAATGAGTTGTTATTTCAATGTTTCACACAAAGATCTAATGAAACACACAGGGAAGTCTTCCCAGCTGAAGAAAAAACAAAGACAAAAAAACATCTTAAATCAGCCTTAGCTGGTTCACTGGTCTTAGCTGCTCTCCCAGCCTGGTTTTACTGGTCTAGTTTTTATAGGATTTGGACACTAGCTTCTCCAAGCTGCGACACCATCTAAACCAGCTTGGACAGGCTGGGAGAGTAGCTAAACCAGCTAAAATCCCACTTGGACAAGCTGGGAGATCAGCTAAACCAGGTGAAAACCAACTTGGTTGGGGTGGGAAGCCAGCTAAACCTGCTGAAAACCAGCTTGGACAGGCTGGTAGACCAGTTTAAACAGGCGAAAACCAGCTTGACCAGGCTGGGTGACCAGCTAAAACATCTGAAAGCCAGCTTGGCCAGACTGGGTGACCAGCGAAACCAGCTTGGACAGACTGGGAGCCCAGCTAAATCAGCTGAAAACCAGCTTGGCCAGACAGGGAGGCCAGCTGAAACAGCATGGACAGGCTGGAAGACCATTTAAACCAACTGAAAACCAGCTTAGCCAGACTGGGAGACCAGCTAAAACAGCTTGGACACACTGGGAGCTCAGCTAAACCAGCTAAAAACCAGCTTGGCCAAACTGGGAGACCAGCTAAAACAGCTTGGACACACTGGGAGCTCAGCTAAATCAGCTGAAAACCAGCTTGGCCATACTGGGAAACCAGCTAAAACATCTTGGACACACTGGGAGCCAAGCTAAACCAGCTTGGACAGGCTGGGAGAGTAGCTAAACCAACTAAAATCCCACTTGGACAAGCTGGGAGACCAGCTAAACCAGGTGAAAACCAACTTGGTCGGGGTGGGAAGCCAGCTAAACCTGCTGAAAACCAGCTTGGACAGGCTGGTAGACCAGTTTAAACAGGTGAAAGCCAGCTTGGCCAGGCTGCGAGACCAGCTTATACAGGCGAAAACCAGCTTGACCAGGCTGGGTGACCAGCTAAAAACATCTGAATGCCAGCTTGGCCAGACTGGGTTACCAGCTAAACCAGCTTGGACAGACAGGGAGCCCAGCTAAATCAGCTGAAAACCAGCTTGGCCAGACCGGGAGACCAGCTGAAACAGCATGAACAGGCTGGAAGACCAGTTAAACCAACTGAAAACCAGCTTAGCCAGACTGGGAGACCAGCTAAAACAGCTTGGACACACTGGGAGCTCAGCTAAACCAGCTGAAAACCAGCTTGGCCAGACTGAAAGACCAGCTAAAACAGCTTGGACACACTGGGAGCTCAGCTAAATCAGCTGAAAACCAGCTTGGCCATACTGGGAAACCAGCAACATCTTGGACACACTAGGAGCCAAGCTAAACCAGCTTGGACAGGCTGGGAGAGTAGCTAGACCATCTAAAATCCCACTTGGACAAGCTGGGAGACCAGCTAAACTAGGTGAAAACCAACTTGGACGGGGTGGGAAGCCAGCTAAACCTGCTGAAAACCAGCTTGGACAGGCTGATTGACCAGTTTAAACAGGTGAAAGCCAGCTTGGCCAGGCTGCGAGACCAGCTTATACAGGCGAAAACCAGCTTGACCAGGCTGGGTGACCAGCTAAAAACATCTGAAAGCCAGCTTGGCCAGACTGGGTGACCAGTTAAACCAGCTTGGACAGACTGGGAGCCCAGCTAAATCAGCTGAAAACCAGCTTGGCCAGACAGGGAGGCCAGCTGAAACAGCATGGACAGGCTAGAAGACCATTTAAACCAACTGAAAACCAGCTTAGCCAGACTGGGAGACCAGCTAAAACAGCTTGGACACACTGGGAGCTCAGCTAAACCAGCTGAAAACCAGCTTGGCCAAACTGGGAGACCAGCTAAAACAGCTTGGACACACTGGGAGCTCAGCTAAATCAGCTGAAAACCAGCTTGGCCATACTGGGAAACCAGCTAAAACATCTTGGACACACTGGGAGCCAAGCTAAACCAGCTTGGACAGGCTGGGAGCCAAGCTAAACCAGCTTGGACAGGCTGGGAGAGTAGCTAAACCAACTAAAATCCCACTTGGACAAGCTGGGAGACCAGCTAAACCAGTTGAAAACCAACTTGGTCGGGGTGGGAAGCCAGCTAAACCTGCTGAAAACCAGCTTGGACAGGCTGGTAGACCAGTTTAAACAGGTGAAAGCCAGCTTGGCCAGGCTGCGAGACCAGCTTATACAGGCGAAAACCAGCTTGACCAGACTGGGTGACCAGCTAAAAACATCTGAATGCCAGCTTGGCCAGACTGGGTTACCAGCTAAACCAGCTTGGACAGACAGGGAGCCCAGCTAAATCAGCTGAAAACCAGCTTGGCCAGACCGGGAGACCAGCTGAAACAGCATGGACAGGCTGGAAGACCAGTTAAACCAACTGAAAACCAGCTTAGCCAGACTGGGAGACCAGCTAAAACAGCTTGGACACACTGGGAGCTCAGCTAAACCAGCTGAAAACCAGCTTGGCCAGACTGAGAGACCAGCTAAAACAGCTTGGACACACTGGGAGCTCAGCTAAATCAGCTGAAAACCAGCTTGGCCATACTGGGAAACCAGCAACATCTTGGACACACTAGGAGCCAAGCTAAACCAGCTTGGACAGGCTGGGAGAGTAGCTAGACCATCTAAAATCCCACTTGGACAAGCTGGGAGACCAGCTAAACTAGGTGAAAACCAACTTGGACGGGGTGGGAAGCCAGCTAAACCTGCTGAAAACCAGCTTGGACAGGCTGGTAGACCAGTTTAAACAGGTGAAAGCCAGCTTGGCCAGGCTGCGAGACCAGCTTATACAGGCGAAAACCAGCTTGACCAGGCTGGGTGACCAGCTAAAAACATCTGAAAGCCAGCTTGGCCAGACTGGGTGACCAGTTAAACCAGCTTGGACAGACTGGGAGCCCAGCTAAATCAGCTGAAAACCAGCTTGGCCAGACCGGGAGGCCAGCTGAAACAGCATGGACAGGCTGGAAGACCAGTTAAACCAACTGAAAACCAGCTTAACCAGACTGGGAGACCAGCTAAAACAGCTTGGACACACTGGGAGCTCAGCTAAACCAGCTGAAAACCAGCTTGGCCAGACTGGGAGACCAGCTAAAACAGCTTAGACACACTGGGAAAACAGCTAAAACATCTTGGACACACTGGGAGCCAAGCTAAAACATCTTGGACACACTGGGAGCCAAGCTAAAACAGCTTGGACACACTGGGAAAACAGCTAAAACATCTTGGACACACTGGGAGCCAAGCTAAACCAGCTTGGCCAGACTGGGAGACCAGCTTAACCAGCTGAAAACTAGCTTGACCAGACTGGGAGACCAGCTAAAAACCAGCTTGGCCAGACGGGGAGACCAGCTAAAACAGTTGGGAAGGCTGGGAGCCCAGCTAAACCAGCAGAAAACCAGCTTTTACAGGCTGGGAGACCAACTAGACCTGCTAAGACCAGAAATCCAGACTGGTTTAAGCTTTTTTAAAACAGGGTAGAGTGCCTGTGTAAGAGAAAAAGGCACCTGTTTATTTCCATCAAAAATACTGCAGAATTCAAATGAGAAGCTACAAAAAAGTTATGATGCATCTAATGAATGAGAGGAAAAACTTCAAAGGAACATCTCACATGGCCTTTCAGTAGTGTTTAAATATTTTATTAATGGATGTACTATAGCGAGCTTCTGAAGTCTGACAGGCCAAAATGAACACATGAAGTTTTTTTCACATCTTTCTTGCAGTGACTTGCATCAGATCTTACTTTACTCCTAATTCGAACGAATCTTAAGCATAAAGATACACTCTGTGAATTCAGTTTCAGAAAGTCATTTAACTTACAAGGAGGAGCATGTGTTAGGGTGTGTCTCATGCTGTACATGCTTCTGGTTTGTGACAAATCAATGTTCCTGTGACCTCACGCGTCTGCTGACAGGACCATGTAAAACTGTGATCAGTCATGTACACAACACACTTCTATTCGTCATGCTAATTTCTTGTATCTCTGTCAGAAACACAGACATTTTATTTGGGCAATTTTTTCGGGGCACATTTCCTTCACGAAAGCAGGTGCTGTTGTCTCGCAATCCAAATACAGCTATGTAAATGCAGTGTTACCCATAATCCTCCACTCAGGTCCAGAAGATATGGTTGCATAAGCTGCCCAACACATGTACGCACACCTTCTATCCTTTAAAAATGAATTTCTCTCTGGGCAGAATAACTCCACCAGAAGTTATAGCCGCCAAATTCAGATGGCATTTATAAAAAAAAAAAATAGCATTATATTACAGATAATGAAAAGTTTTCAAACCACGTGCGTCAGACAGACGCCAGTATGGAGTCTGTTCCCGGGTCAGCTCTATCACTCCGGCATGGTTGCAGGTGTGTGCCAGAGCCTGGAGTGACAGTGGAAGATCTGCTCGTAGTTATCGGTGAGCAGATCGGTTTCGATCATATAGTGTCGGCATCACGAATGAATAAAGCGATTGTGGTATTTCTGAAATCTGAACCGCTGGTAAATCAGTTGACTGTGAGCGGGTTATGGGTTAAGGAAACGTTGTTGCTGTTAGCCCGTTATCCGCTCCAGCAACTAAAATCACCATATCAAACGCGCCTCCGTTCGTGTCGAATGAAGTGATTATGAAAGAGTTGCAGAGGTTCGGTAAGATCGCGAGTCCCGTAAAAATGATTCCCCTCGGGTGTAAAAACGCGGCACTCAAACATGTACTCTCTTTTAGACGTCAGCTCTATATGTTTCTCATCTCACCCACGCGTACTCTTGAAGTTTCCTTCCGTGTGAATCACGGAGAAAACTCGTTTATGATTTATGCGAGCACTGAGAGTTTGAAGTGTTTCGAGTGTGGTAATTTGGGCCATAAACGTTTCGCGTGTCCACATTGAGATGAGCAAAGGCCGTCCACATCTAGAGATGACACTGGAGTTACTGTTGAACATCACCATAATGCTGTAGTAGAGCAGAGTGTGGAACAAGATGAAGGAGTGATAGAGGAGGTGAAAAGACAAGAGGAGGTGAGTGCCAATGCTGAAGGTGTGAATGATACTGATGCTATTGTACAGATTGACTCACAGAATGCTGCTGATTCTGATATGATTGTGATGAATGATGGAAGAAAAGGAGTTTTAGAAGAGATAGTTGATGAGGGAGCTCAGGCAGGAGGCTCAGAGGAGAACATTGCTGATGAGGTAGAGGAGTGTTCACAGTTTACTGATGATGGCAGTAAAGAGGGTGAGCAGTGGTCAGATGGAGAGGCTGATAATGATCTATATATACACTGTTGAAGAGATTAATGCTTTCTTAGATAAGACAAAAGGAAAATCTGGGGTTGAAATTGATGATTATTTCCCTGATATTGAAAAGTTTGTTAATTCTGTGATGAAGGTAAGAAAAACGAGTAGTTATGAGGAAATCTCACAACAAAAGAGGTTCCGTCTTAAAAAACATTTAACTGTTATAAGACAGGGTAAGAAAATAGGAAGAGAAAGAATAACGAGGGGAACAACAAAACTACTATGATGACTTTTAACTTTGCTTCTCTTTTCTGTTTTCTTCTCCTCTTCTCTTTAATGGAGTGCTTGAGGGTGGGATCTCTTAATATTAATGGGATGCGGGATGGGAGGAAGAATGTGATATTATCAGAAATGATTAAATTGAAGGATTTAAGTGTCACTTTCCTACAAGAGACCCATAGTACTCATAATAATGAAGTTGATTGGGGATTATGGTGGAAAGGAGACTATGTTTTGAGTCATGGGACTAATCTAAGTGCCGGTGTAGCTGTCCTTTTTTCCCCTTCTGTTAAAGCCAATATTCTATCAAAAAATGAAGTGGAGCCAGGAAGGTGTTTAATAGTAAAGGCTGAAATTTGTAATTTAATTTTTTTGTTTGTGAATATCTATGCTCCTAATAGTGGAGCGAAACGTTTACCTTTTTTCACCAGGTTAGAAAGTATAATAAAGGAAGAAAAAGATGATGTTTTTATTGTTGTTGGAGGAGACTGGAACTGTACTCTTGATTTTACACTAGACAGAAATGGGGAGGAGCCTCATGCAGTGTCAGCCTCCTGTTTAGCTGGTGTTGTACAAAAGTTACGGTTATTAGATGTGTGGAGAGAACATAATCCCCTTACAAAGCAATATACATGGGTGAGAGTTTGTAAGGAAAATATTTCTGCTGCTCGTTTGGATCGTTTTTATTTGTCTTACAATATGAGAAATAGAGTCGATCAATGTAAATATCATTCCTAATGCTATTTCTGATCATAAATTCATTACTGTTGCAGTTTCTTTGGCAAAAAACACACACAAAAGTTGTTATTGGCATTTTAATACAAAACTTTTGGAAGATAAACATTTTTGTGAAACTTTTAAATTGTTTTGGGAGACCTGGAAAACAGAAAAAGTCTTTTTGAAAGTATTATACAGTGGTGGGAGGTCGGGAAAGTGCATATTAGAGATTTTTGCCAAAAATATGCATCTCATTCCTCTTTTCAATTAAGAAAAACTTTGGAGTGGCTAGAAAGAGAGATTTGTGATATTGAAAAAAAAATGACTGATAATGATGCTGATAATCTAAAAGAACTATGGACTGAGAAAAAAAATCAAATAAGCTCAATTTTAAATGAAAGAGTTAAAGGAGCTCTCATAAGAAGCCGCTTTCTGACTGTAAAAGACATGGATGCTCCTACTACCTACTTCTTTAATCTGGAGCGTAAAAAGAGCCAACAAAAACAGATGTACTCGTTGAAGGATGACAACGGACATGTGACCTCAGATCCGCTGGAGATGCGTAGACTTGCTGTGTCTTTTTACTCAAATTTGTACTCTGCTGAAAGTTCAAATGAACACTGCAGGAATGAGCTGCTCAAGGATCTTCCGGTCCTAACTGAAGAAAAAAAGGCTTCTCTAGAGACTGAGCTTACCTTCGATGAAGTAACTTCGGCCGTAAAGGGTCTCTCTTCAGGTCGTACTCCAGGACTCGACGGACTTCCTGGTGAATTCTATAAATTCTTTTGGGACACTATTGGTGAGGACTATTTTAAAATATTGCAAAAATGCTTTTTTGATGGAATTCTTCCAACAAGTTGTCAACGTGCTATTTTATCGTTGCTCCCAAAAAAGGGTGATTTGACACTTTTAAAGAACTGGAGGCCAGTAGCGATTTTATGCACTGAATACAAAATACTCTCTAAATGTTTGGCCAATAGACTGAATTTGGTGTTACAAGAAATTGTGCATAAGGATCAATCTTATTGTATAAAGAATAGATCCATTACAGATAATCTTCACCTAATAAGGGATATCTTTGATTTTACTCAATGTAATGATGTAAATGTGGGTTTGCTATCTTTGGATCAAGAAAAGGCTTTCAACAGGGTTGACCATGTTTTTCTTTTTGATACTTTGAAGGCTTTTGGTTTTGGGGATAGTTTTATTTCAAAGATTAAACTCTTATATACTGAGGCAAAATGTATGATTAAAATGGCTGGTGGCTTGAGTATCCCTTTAAGTGTAAAAAGAGGTATCAGACAGGGTTGTCCTCTCTCAGGTCAACTGTACAGTATTGTAATCGAACCCTTTCTGTGTAAGTTGAGGAAAGAGTTAATGGGTTTAAAGGTTGACACTGTAATCTCTAATATTAAACTTTCCGCATACGCTGATGATGTCACTGTTATAATACGGGAACAAAATGACATTCAGATGCTTAAGGGGGCCTTAGAGTGTTATGGTAAAGCCTCCTCAGCAGTTGTAAATTGGGGTAAATGTGATGCTTTGTGGTGTGGAAAAGATGTTAAAGGTCCAGTACTTCCTGGTGGCTTACAGTGGGGAAGAGCAGGTTTCAAATACTTAGGGGTTTTTATAGGGACAGAAGAGTACAAAAGAAAAAACTGGGAGGGCCTAGTGGAGAAAGTGTGTGCTCGGTTGTCTAATTGGAAATGGTTGCTAACCCAGCTATCCTACAGGGGGAGGGTACTGGTTTGTAACAACTTGGTTGCATCTTCGTTATGGCACAAAATAGCAATACTTGAACCTCCTGAAGATCTGGTGAGAGAAATTCAGCAGCGACTGGTGGAGTTTTTCTGGACAGGACATCATTGGTTGAAGGCGGCGGTTCTTTATCTACCCACACATGTAGGAGGCCAGGGGCTAATTGATGTCGCGACTAGAATAAAGGCCTTCAGAATCCAGACGGCACAGAGACTGCTGTATGGAGAAGAGGTGAGCTGGGCTGGAGTTGCTTGTGCACTCATGAGGAGAGCGGGAAACATGGGTCTAGACCGTCATCTTTTCCTTATGGAAATTAATAAACGGGACCTTTCTGGACTGAGCTCTTTTTATAGATCGATTTTAAGATCATGGACACTTTTTAGGTCTTCACGGAGTGGAAACGGGACACAGAAATTATGGCTGACAGAAGAACCGCTATTGTTTAATCTTGAATTAGACTTGGACATTTCTAAATCAGACACCCTCAGAAAAGCCATGTGGGAAGCGAAAATTGCAAAGATTGGACATTTAATGGAAAGACAAAAATGGATAACTGCTGAAAGTTTGGCTTTTAAATTGGGACTAAGATCAATCAGATTAGCACAGAAAGTGTTGGATCAGATTTTAGAGTCTCTGCCACAGGACTATAGACTGGCACTAGAAACCTTTGAAGAGGAGGTGGACAAATGTGTGTTTCCAGAGCTGAGTGTCTCTGCTGAGGCTGGGACATGGCAAGAAAAGGAGGGTTGCTTGCTATCCTTTAAGACACCACAGCTGGTTTTGTTTCGAGATGCTGGAAAGAAAGAAGTTTATACTTTATGTGTTAAAATATGGCACCTCAAATCACTAGAGAGTGTCAAAGAGTCAAAATGGCAGGAGATGTTTGGGCTGGGCACTTCCCCTAAAGGTAGCTGGCGGTCCGTGTACAAACCACCCCTTGAGAAGCGGTCTGGAGATCTGCAGTGGAGAATTGTACATGGGATTATAGCTAGGAACAGACACAGAGCACATTTTGACCCACAGGCAGGGAGGGGTTATCCTTTATGTGGAGAAGAGGAAACAGTTTTTCATTTGTTTTTAGAATGTGAAAGGCTTCAACCACTTTTTAATAGATTGGAAGAGTGGTGTAATATGCTGGGGGAAGTTTTTACACCGATTTTTTTCATTTATGGACCAAAATATAGAAGTAATAGAAAGGAAGTTCATGTTTTGATCAATTTTTTATTTGGGCAGGCAGAATTGGCCATATGGTTGTCACGAAAAAAGCATCAACTGATGTTGAGTCCATTTTAAAGGGTTTACTAAAATCTCGTATTAAAATTGAATTTACTTTCTATAAATTAGAGACATGGAAATGTTTAAATATAAATGGGGGGTTAATCAATGTATTTGCGATGTTGATAATGATGGTTGCTTGGAATTGTATATTTAAGTGTATCTGTGTTTGAAATTATTATTATTTTTTATTTCTTTTCATTTTTTATTTATTTATTTATTTATTTATTTATTTATTTATTTTCCTTTCTCTTAAATGTAAATCCTGGAAAATTTGTTAATGTGAAAAATGTATGCTTTAAAAAAAAAAAAATATATATATATATATATATATATATATATATATATATATATATATATATATATATATATATATATATATATTTTGCAAATAAATAGACCCTTAAAAGTCAAAGTCTTTCTCTCTCTCTCTCTCTTTCTCTCTCTCTATTTATTTATTTATTTATGCATTTATTGGAAAACAATCTGCCCTGTTTTGGGATATTATTTTATTGCAGTACAAATAGCCTTCTATTGATGGTAAAGCATACATTTTTTTTTTTGTCTTTAAGCCCTCATGGAGAAAGCCATAGGTGAATCAAACAAGTATTTAACTGAGATTTTTTTAAAGGAATGTTCCGGGTTCAATACAAGTTAAGCTCAATCGATTTTACTACACTGGGGATTTTCTCCCCTTTTTCTCCAAATTTGGAATGCCCAATTCCCAATGTGCTCTAAGTCCTCGTGGAGGTAATGACTCATCTCAATCCAAGTGTCAGAGGACGAATCTCAGTTGCCTCCGCGTCTGAGTCCATCAACCCGTGCATCTTGTTGAGCATGTCACACCATCCACCGCGACATCCACGCACAACTCACCACGCGCCACACTGAGAGCGAGAACCACTTTATAGCGATCACGAGGAGGTTACCCCATGAGACTCTACACTCCCTAGCAACCGGGCCAATTTGGTTGCTTAGGAGATCTGGCTGGAGTTACTCAACATGCCCTGGGAACTCCAGGGGTGAAAGCCAGCATCGTTACTCGCTGAGCTATCCAGGCCCCCATTCCCTCATTTTCTTAAAAAAATAAATAATAAAAAAAGCACTGAGTTCCAGTGAGACACTTACAATGGAAGTTAATGGGGGCCAAACTTTTAACATTAAAATACTCACTTTTTAAAAAGTATAGCCACAAGACATAAACCGTATGTGTGTTAACATGATTTTAGTGTGATAAAATCACTTACAAACCTTTTCTGTGCAAAGTTATAGCTAATTTTACAACTTCATTACCATGATGATGTACTGTAATGTCAACAAACCCTAAAGCAACTGTAAAAATGACATTTTAAAAACTTTACAGCTCAAAGAATACACAAGTTTTAACATTTATAAAATGATAAGCTTCACATTTCTGTGTTTAAGCCTTCCAAAAATTGGCCCCCATTCACTTCCATTGTAAGTGCCTCACTGGAACCCAGATTTTAAAAAAAAGGAGGGACGAGTTGAGTTTCTGGTAATCAACATCATGCCAAAAATTCTGTTTATTGAGTTTAACTTGTATTGAACCCGGAATATTCTTTTAATGTTTTGAAATTCAAAATAAAGTTCAAAGTTTAAACTATGGGGCTCATAGATGACCATAGTTGCATGTGGAAGATCTGGTATTTTGGTCCCACTTTATATATAGTGTCTTGAACTATATTACCATGTAAAAATTAAACATTTGATATGTATTGTGTAGAAGATGTTCTGTGAAACACCTGCAAGATTTGCATTTACTTGTCAGTTACTTGTACAATTATGCAACAGATACTTTAATATACTAAAAAAAAAAAAAAAAAAATATGGCTTTTCATATATGTAACATACATTTTCCAAAATAATATTTGTATTAAAAAATGTACATATATGTCCAAATACATAAACTATAATTATATATATGTGATCAAGACAATTTTGAGATTTCTTCTGAAAACTGGAGATTACAAAAGGAGTCAAATCAGAGAAGCAGGAGACTTGTGCGCACTTGCTTTTTAGAAAAGAACTGAGATATTAAAAAGACCTCATAAGTGATTGAACTGTAACTCAAGTCTCTTTGAGATATGTTAGATCACTGTGACTCAATAAATTGGTGTTGCACACAAATACAGCTGATAGAAGAGAGTTATCTGACTGTCATGACACTTACAAAAGGGAGATTGCAAATGTCTGACACTTTCACAAATGAATTGAGCTCTGAAGGTCTCGGGTCACTCATGCATTATTTCACCCAGATTGATTTTCCGTTGTTGCCATTCCTCTAAGACATATTGATATTGCTTATGATGTTACTCTCTTGGAAACTATATTGCTTTCAGAAACAATAATTTCTGCAAATGGACAGGCAAGGTTTTGAACAAGTGTGATAAATCAATTTCAATTATCTTACATGCAATAAATAATATTCTAATTGTTAGTCCAAAATATTTAACAGTTTAGCCCTGGGACATTTTGATATACAGCACACTAATTTGAAATTCAAGCGACGTGACTGAAGAGGCAAGACTGAATCAATGCAGGAATTTGCAGGAAAATGCAGGTTTGAGTGTTAGAAAGCTCATGCAAATCACAAAACGTCTGTTTGCAAATGCACCATTTATGCAAATCTAAATCTTAGCTCAAACATGAAACTGTGTGCTTTCATTCTCCTTCAGGTCAATCTGTCAAGTGTTGCACCCACAGAGTCAGCAACAAAAGATTGTTAATGAATCTGTATGTATTTGGCCATATCCTCAGGAGGTCTTGTGATGTAACTTAAGAGATCGCAGGCACTAAATTGCATTCTGCTGATCCTAAGTCTTCAGCTGGCTGTCTCGCTATAAAAAGAGCTTGTTTGTGCCATGGGGTAAGACGCACCAACCCCCACCATGAACATACACAAGGCTGCTTCATCTGTTATCCTCTACAGACCTGGGCTTATGGGCAGCGCAAAGACTCAACCCACCGCCATGAATTAAATAGTAAACAATCTTGGCTCTCGCGTGAAATGAATCAAATGTTGATGTTGTGTCGAGAGTGTTTATTCGGTCTTGTATGTTGGCCAGTCATGTGAGAGGTACTATTTTCCCCTTTGTCTGTCAAGTCGAGCTCACACACTCTCTCACACACTCCTCCAAATGAACACACTCCAGTTTAACTGCTTCCTGTTTTGGTGAGCAAGAGCGATAGTATCAGTTCTCATATGACTGTGAGTCCAGTGAGAATCTGGACTCACATTTCTGGGTCGATGAGATAATGTAAACACAAATCTGACATTTAAAGGAATAGTTCACCCAAAAAGGACAATTGGTTGTCAGAAGACTTTTAAAATGATGCATGGAATACTAGCATGACTCTTTGGGGCCCTTTCTTAAAGGAATAATACAGGTTCAATACAAGTTAGGCTCAATCGACAGCATTTGTGGCATAAAGTTGATTACGACAAAAATTCATTTCGACTCGTCCCTCCTTTTCTTTAATAAAAAAGCAAAAATCTGTAATGAGGCACTTTCAATGGAAGTGAATCAGGCCAATCCGGAAACATTAAAATACTCACCGTTTCAAATATATAGCCACAAGAAATAAACAATCTGCATGTTAACATGCTTACTGACCTTTTATGTGTAAAGTTATAGCCAAATTTACAACTTTATTGCCATAAGGACGTAACACCATTATGACAACTTCTTTGACTTTCTTAAAGGAGGACGTGGGAGATGGTGAATCCCCCCTCCCACAAAAAAAGGGATTTTTATTTACATAAAACAACACACTTGCTTTTCAGCTCAAACTCAACTAACACCTCAGTCGCAGGGTGTTCGAGGTAGCTCTCTCTCCCTTCGCTGGCATATGGCTCGCTTTTAAATCCGTCTCCAACTCTCACTGCAATGACAAACAGCTGTTAGGGACAATCACTGACAGGTGATGATCCTCATTGTTCTCATCTCCCGATCTCACTCTCAATTCACAAGCTGGCGCTCGACTACACCCCCACCACCACAACCATAAAACGTGTAATCCCGTAAAAATGCTGATTTAAACAGTATAATATATTTATTGTAAACCCCCAAAACTGGCCCCATTCACTTCCATTGTAAGTGCCTCAATGTTATAATAAAAATAAATAAAAGGAGGAATGAGTCAGTTTATTGTATTGCTGTCGATTAAGCGTAACTTTTGTACTCAGAATATTCCTTTAAGCATTTATGTCACTGTCTACTGCAAATGTATTGAATTCATCAAGCAGTACTGGATTCAATTATCATTAAATTATCTTCTTTTGAGTTCCATAGAACAAATAGTCTTACAGGCATGGAACAATAAATAAGGTATTGATGACAGAATTGTGATTTTTGTTTGAACTATTCCTTTAAAACATTTTTAACTGAAAATCTTGACCTCCCACGAAACCTACGTGTATGCTAAGTTTGCATCCTAATCCTAGTTGCATACTAAACACTACAGCATGTCAGTTGATGGTAATGTAAGTTCCTAAATATGCTAGATGCTGTTTTTCCATCAATGATGCTGACTCACCATTTTTTACATTTGAACACAGACATTGGACAGATGCGAGCACAAGCAGAGTTTAAGATGATCAGTGGGTAATTTCTTCAATTTCGAACTGTTCTTCCTACAAAGATATTGTATGGCTTCAGAAGATTTGTAATATAGCATACAGATACTCCATTTTGTGTTCTATGGAAATATGTTTTGGAATGACATGAGGGTAAATAAATAAAAGTGGTATATGATTGGGGGGGAATTCACTCCTTTCCAAACCTAAAGCTATTCCTTTAAAGTTAAAAAATGAGCAGAGAACACAAGCACAATGACTGAACAGTGAATGTTCCAGCTTGCTGCATGGTGCCAGAATATGTAATCAATTCCTTGTTTATTTTCACATATTGAAAAATCTGACTGTGACAAGAGGCATTCAACTCCAGCTCCCAAGAAAATACAACTGGAAGCAAGACTTTTCAGCTGTGAACTTTTCAACTTTGCTGTTAGTCATCAGTGACTCTCCATATTCATGGAGTTTATTTGTATGCTGTAGTGTAGTCTAGGGCAGTGGTTCTCAACTGGTTTTTGCTTCAGGACAGATTTTACTTTGGAAATTAAGTGGCGTCCAACCATAGTAAAAACATAACCTGTATTTAATGTATCGCTGGGTCGCTTATGATGCATAGTTTCGTTCATGGTTTTCAAGTATAAGGCCATGCATCAAGTGACATTATCTCTCCCCCTTTTAACAATTTAAGAGAATAATTTATATGAGCCTATTTTTATCCCGTTTGTTTCTTAATTTCAAACATAATTCAAACAGAACATACTTATTACACAGGAGGAAATGCACCTCATTAGGCTAGCATGGTTAGGTCAGTGTAGTTAGTATTAAATAATAGTAATAAAAATAATAAATTATATTATTTATGAAAAAAAAAAATACTAGCTGAAAATTGTAACTACAACTTCCACTGTTGATATAAAATGAGGTCTAATAGATTCTACCTTTAGATTATTTCACATGAAACTGTAGCATTTTGTCAAAATATAACTTTGTAAAGGTGACGTATAATGAAAATAAAAATTAGCGCATAGCACAGTGTTGCTCTTTTCCTCAGTGCTGTTTGGCATGTCAGGGCTTCTACTGTTTGATGGGTTTGACTTGACTTCCTAAGTAATGCTTTAAACTAGGAAAGTCCAACTAGAACTGAAATGGGTCACATCAGTTTTGAGGTCTGCACTCCGCATTATCGAGGAAAGCCCGGTTGTTGCGCGTGCGTGCCAGAGATAAGAGCAGAGCATTAACACGAGCTGGTTCTGCTACACCCACGCTAAAGCTTTAATCGCAGTGTGAAAATATCACAATGCAGATGAGAATCCTTTAGCTGATTTAGAGATTATCATAAAATTTGCCTCAACAGTCCTAAATAGTCTACTACTTGGGCAGCCGGCGAAAAATCTTCAAGGGAAAACCATGGCATTGTTCTTTCCCTAATGTCCGTGACCCAGTCTGAATAGACCTACGACCAACCAGTTGAGTACCACTGTGCCATATTTTGCACTATAAATTGATTTCCCTGCTAAATGTGTATATATATATATATATATATATATATATATATATATATATATATTAGGGATGTGCCCTAAGCCGAATACCTTATTCAGAAAGGTACGAATAATTACTTCAAAACTAATAATGGATTAATTTGAATTATATAAGAAATATTTGTATGACTGATTATCCAAGAGGCAAAACGATAAAGCTACATTTAAAATAAACATACAAAAATTAAAAAGAATTTATGAATCTGTGCAGCCAGTATTTCTAGTGTAAACTTTATGAATGAAAATGCACACGTTGTGATGTAGATCGGATGGGCGTTGTCTCGACTGCATTTGCAGTCTCTGTTAATTGTGCACATCTGGAGCTTATCAAGAGTAACATTAACTAAGATCATATACTCTTTCCACTTCTTGAAATGTCTATGTCAATGTATCACCCAATTCACATGTGTTTATTTATAGCCTAAACGTGAGCGTGATGTTAAATTCCTGACCTGAAGTGATGATTTCACGCCGGAGCTCATCTATTTGTCTCTTAAAGTTGACAACATTTATATCCATATCAGTGATTAATTAAGACTTAATTCTGGAAAAATAAGTTAAGATGATCCATAAAGGTTTAAATGCTCCATAGAGTATTCATCTATTAGGAATATTCCTCCAAAGAAACTGAAACCTGCTCAATCTGTTTCTTCTTCTTCTTTAAACTGTGCTACATCTGGTAAGGTGCTATATAAATGTAACATTATTATTATTATTTAATTAAATAATGGTGTCTTATCGTAAACATTCCTGATAGTTTTACGGGACTTTCACCTGATTGTAGGCTTTATTGATTTTATTTCCATTTATTTTAATGTTTGAATTTGTATTTATTATTCACTGAAAAATGTGTGCTTGACACCACCTGCCTCCAGAATAATGTTGTTATACATGCTCAGACAAACTACAATTCTGTTTCATGCAGATATTAATATCAGAAATACCAGGAGAAACCAGTTAACAACATGTTCCACAGTTAATGTATCCTACAAATTCAGCTTCATCTGGTAAGAAAAAAAAGAATAAATTATTTGTAATTATAATAGTAATAATGATGATAATACTTATTATTATTGTTATTAGGCTATTATTATGAAAAGGCATATATGAGGCATATTTTATTAATAGAAACTATAAATGTAAGAGTAACAATTAAAAATGGGAATATAATTCAGTTTTGACGCACTTCCGGTTTAAGCCCCGCCCACGCCCGGTTTTATCCGAATACAGAGACAGATCATTTTGTCATATTAACAGAGACTGATAACAGATACAAAAACAGATAATGGCTTCGCTGCACACCCCTATATATATATATATATATATATATATATGCATTAAAATATAACTTGTGTAATTAAACTCTGTAAAAATTACTGAATATTTTTTCCTAATTAGAAATTCACAGTATGTTCACCTCTTCAGACACTACTACTCCACTGTTTGTATGTCTCATCTCACCAAATTTCCACAGCAAGCAAAACAGCCTTTCAAAGAGTACTCTGCATGTCTGATAATGTCGAGAGCTCCTGCTCTGCATAAAATATTGAGAAGCGTACCTTGGGGAGCACTGATAGGTAGGAGAAAGATCTTTTTTCTCTTCCATTTTACCAGCTGGCTTATGTACAAACAAACCTCTCAAACATGCCTAAATACACACATAACATTACTGATAAACTCTCAAAGAGTGGTTCATCCTTAAATTATATTCCCTGAATTTAAGCTATATTACATGAGCAAGAAAGAGTGCTGTTGTGGTGAATAAAAGCACACGGGGAAAAACAACACATAAAAATGTGCTTCATGTGCAAACATCTAAATTAATTGGTTTGATTCAAGTCAAAACATTATTTAACATAACTTTATCAACAAGAATACACTAACTAAACAAATTTGAAAGGTATAGTTCACCCAAAAATGAAAATTCTCTAATTATTTACTCACCCTCATGATATCCCAGGAAACCTTAAGCATTTAATGATAGTTAAAAAGTAGTAAACTATTTATCTTTTTCACACCAAAATGATCGTGTTGCTTTAGAAGACATTCATTTAACAGCTGGTGTCGTGGATGACGTTTATGCTGATTTTCTGTCTGTGATTTCTAAAGCATCAAAAAAGAAATCTTCATTCACTTGAATTTTAAGGGTCTACAGAGAGATATTTTTCTATTTTTCTTCAAATGTGTTCTGTAAAGAAAGAAAGTCATACGCATCTGGGATATCGTGAGGGTGAGTAAATAATGAGAGAATTAAAATTTGGGGGGAATTATCCCTTTAAAGGTTAGATCAGGTAGATATAGCACCTTAGCTTAAGGTAACAATCGCAGGTTACCACTTTTCTCAGTGTGATACTAAGTACAGTAACATGATTGCGAGTGTGATATTTCTTTTATACAGTTCTACAAAAAATAAGTTAGATTTTAGACAAAATATGGCGTTATTTTGTCTAGTTTTGCTAACAAAATCAGTTGCAAACAAAGCCAAAGCCATTATGTGTCAAACAACGGTCACCTCTGAGCTACCTTACTCACACAAGTGGAGTGATACAAACAGTGAAGAGCCCCAGTACTGTTGTACTAAATAGCAGTACTCTTGTAAAAGCACTTGTCCAATCAGATTAGAGGATTTGAACTTACTGTTCTGTTATGTTTAACGCTAAGCAACAACACTTGAATGCAACAATGTTTATATTAGGAAACAGTAAGGCAGTAATGGCCATGGTTTCTGTGCCTGACCCATGTTACTGCAGGCAGTGGGAGTTGCAGGGACTTGGCAGTGCCGACAGCGAGTCTGGTGAGCAGTGCAGCAGCAGACGGAGAGTTAGCAGAGAGCCCAGTGTCGGCAGAGGAAGTGCAGGTGACCTGCCGTGATGCCAAGCTGCTCTGAGAGGGTGACTCGCTTTTCCTCCCCCATTTCTGTCATCTGAGCCTGGGGAGAGCAGGGATTAGCCTTGGATCCTCACCAACATTGCACAAGAGAGCAGAGAAACAAATCTTTCACTCTGCGTCACAATCTATTATTCTCTATAGGAACAGAATGAACCACTACTCACATTTACAAGAGATAGGGGAGACTGGGGCTAGTTGTCACACTTTGTACTCCAGTGAATATTTCTCAGAATAGGTTTATTTTTTAAAGTAATTTTCTCTATATCCACATTAAAGTCTTCGCTACGAAAAAAAAAAAGCTATTGAACATTTCCACCATTATTGCCCAGAAACAAAATCTACAGTTCATAGAAAACCCATTGAAGTTTTGTGACAGCTTGCCCCAAATGCTGTAATGCTTACTTTGAGCTGTTACAAAAATATTTAATTGAAATGTTGGTACACTTTACAATAAGGTTGCATTCGTTATCATTAATTAACTACATTAGTTAACATAAACTACTACATAAAATACTTTTACAGCATTTAATAACAATCTTTCATTTTAATTTCAACATGTATAATACTACTTTTTTGTCTACTTTTAAAATTAAACATTTGCATACATTACCATTAAATATATTTTATATATTAATTACTTATGAAATAATATTAATTATTATAAATGATTATAATTATAATTATAATATCATTCTTTATAAATTAACATTAAAAAAGATTACAGTAATAAATGTTGTTAAATATATTGTTCATTGTTAGTTCATGATAACTCATGCATTTACTAATATAAACAACTGGAGCTTTTATGTAAAGTGTTACCAATTTATTTATTTTATTTATTCATGGTGAAATTTTAAATAGGAGGATAAATTCACAAAAAGCATTTGTGTAATTGGAATTTTGACTCAAAACCTTTTGGCTAGTGAGGCTCAAACCTTGTGACAACTTGCCCTGGTCACCCCTAATAACCATGTGATATTTTGTCTAAACTTGGACCGAGGCAATATGCACTGATGCTGCCAGCGTTCAGCTATCATAGGAGGACAGCCAAGGCCAGATTGCAAACGGCATCTCATTTAGGTGAACATGATGGGATCTGATGAGATTTGTTAACAGAGGCATAAACTGTTCAGTACACACAATGTTAGTCAAGTGTACGTGACCCTGGATGTACTTTCACTCAAGCTGCATCCCAAAGCTGGGGGAAGTTTTTAAAAGCAGTGTGTGCATGTGTGTACTGAGACTGCTATAAGGGTAAAACCTCATCTAGCACTGGCTCTCAATAATGCATGATTAATTAGTGGACTCTGAAATAGGGCGAAACCAAAAGAGATACTGGAAACTAGAGGAGCACATTGGCCCAAAGGGGAAACACACACACACACACACACACACACACACACACACACACACACACGTTGGTGCGGCTATCCTTGTGAGGACTCTACATAGACATAATGATTTTTATAATATATGAACTATAGATTCTATCCCCTAAACCTACCCCTAAATTTTTACATTTTCCAAAAAACATTGTTTCGCATGTTCTTTAAGCGATTTGATTTATAGGGAAACTAGATTATAGCATAATGCCCTTGTAATTATCAGTTTGTAACCTAAAAATGTCCTCATAAACCACCCAAACCCCCCACACTCCCTGCTGTTCCTTCCTGTTCCTGTTGCTGACGGCATGTTGCACGAGTGTTTGTAGCCTGCTTAGCATTGCTTATTCTTATTCTCTTACGTTAATCATTATATCCTTTGTCATTTTACTGCATGTTTCGGGTTTTTCCGCTTTTCTACTGTTTCATCTGTAAGCAACACACGCACTTTGGTTCCGGCTCTAAAGTCCTCGCAGCAGGGCACTTGCATGACGTCTCGGTGGCATACTCACTTAGCAAAGCGACACCACTCTTATGTTCCTGCTAGGGGTTCCCTCTGAGAATAATGTTGAAAGAGCCCTAATAATTGGTGATTCTATTGTAAGGAACTTGCCACCATTGTTAAATGCATTTCCGTGGCTTGAGCGTCTGACATCAAAAGTGCTGGCTACTGCTAAACGTAGATTTTCTATAATTTTTATTAATGTCAGCACTAATGATGTCCGGCTTCACCAGTCGGAGATCACTAGAGATAATGTTAAAGAGGTTTGTGAACTTTCAGACACTATAATATGCTCTGGCCACCTCCCTGCTCGATGTGGTGATGAGATTTATAGTAGATAATTGCCACTGAATGGCTGGATGTCCGAGTCGTGTCCGGAGAATAGCATAGGATTTATAGATAATTGGAAGAGTTTTTGGGTTTGACATGACCTACTAAAGAGAGACTGACTCCATCCCTCCAGGGAAGGTGCCGCTCTCCTCTCTAGTAATTTTTAAGTCTTTTAAACTAATAATGCTTAATGTTGACACCATCAAATATAAACAAAAAAAACTCTGTAATTCTTACAGTATATAGATCACACGGGCGTTACTCTGATTTCCTTGGTGAATTTTCTAATTTTTTTATCAGATCTTGTAGATACTGTAGATAGATATTTAATTGTTGGTGACTTCAACATTCACATACATAATGAAAATGACACATTGGGATAAGCATTTATTGATATTCTCAACTCTCTTGGAGTCAGACAAAATGTGACAGTACCAACTCATCACCATAATCATATGCTAGATTTAATTCTGTCATATGGAGTTGATGTTGATACTATATAAATTCTTCTGCAGAGAGATGACATCTCGGATCATTACCTTGTCTCTTGTATGCTGCAATCAGCTAATATTACTCAATCTACACCACACTATCGTTCAGGTAGAACTATTCTTTCGACCACTAAAGATAGCTTCACTAATACTCTTCCAGATCTATCTCATATACTCAATAAACCCCAAAGTCTAGAAGAACTTCATGAAATAACAGAAAATATAAATACAGTCTTCTCTAGCACTCTTGATAGTGTCGCCCCACTTTGATTAAAGAATATTAAAAGAAAAAGCCCCGCACCATGGTACAATGATCACACTCATGCTCTCAAGAGAGCAACTCAGAAAATGGAGCGCAAGTGGAAGAAAACAAAATTACAGGTATTTCGTGGTGCATGGAAGGATAGTTTCTGTAGCTACAGACAGGCACTAAATGCTGCAAGGTCAGCATATTTTAGAAACTCATAGAAAATTACCACAATAATCCTAGATGTTTATTCAGTACTGTGGATAAATTGGTTAGGAATAAAGCATTGACTGAACCAGATATTCTGTCTGTTAGGGATACCTTGTCTTGTTTCACCGTTGCCCTTTGTTTACCCTTTTTGTCCCTTTTGTTTTCCGTAGTTTTCACTTTTGTCCTTTGTTTAGCTCCACAGTCTCCCTGTTAGCATTCGTGTTCTCTGTCATTGTTTTCACCTGTCCTCATTAGTTTACCATTGGTTTCTGTTTATTCACCTTGTTATCTTGTTTTGAGTTCTGTTGTTCATTGGTTCCTGTCTTCCCTTGTCAGTGTATTTAAACCTCCCTGTCTGTTTGGTCAATTGGTGTCAGTCGTTGAATGTTGTTAGCCTGGTGTGTGTGTTCCCTGCCCGTTTTCCTCAGTCTTGTGTTTATTGCCCCATTGAGGGTTTTTCCTTTGTGTTTGTTTATTGTCTAAATTAAATAAAGTAAGTTTGCATTTAGATCCGCTCTCCTCGTCTGCCTCCATTCGTAACAGAACGATTGACCATCTAAATATGGATCTAGCAGCTTTCTTTATGGAACTGGCCCAGGCGGATCTGACCTACCGCGAGTACTCCCACTTTTTTTCCACTGTTGCCATCCACACCGGCTTTGACGACACATCCCTCAAGACCATCTACCGGATCGGGCTACCAAGGCACTGGCAGAGGGAATTGCCGGACCCCGGAGACCTCACGTGGGAGGAGTATGTGAGTCTAGTCTTGAAAGAACTCGCTGCCGGGGAGCCACCTCTCTCGATCCCGGTTTCCGCTTCTGGGCTTTCCGTGCCTGCCACGGCCAACGAGCAAGCCTTGCCAGCCTCGTCATTCCCAGAGCCAGTGTTGCCAGCTTCGTCCGCCCGGAGGAGGAGGAGGAGAAGAGGAAAGGCTTCTGCTCCCCAGTCACCGCATGCCACGGCCAGCAAGCCAGAGCCCACGCCTGCCACGGCCAGCGAGCCAGAGCCCACGCCTGCCACGGCCAGCGAGCCAGAGCCCGCGCCTGCCACGGCCAGCAAGCCAGAGCCCACGCCTGCCACGGCCAGCGAGCCGGAGCCCGCGCCTGCCTCGGCCAGCGAGCCAGCGCCTGTAGCCTCCGACGTCAGCGAGCCAGCGCCTGTCGCCTCCGACGTCAGCGAGCCAGCGCCTCCGACGTCAGCGAGCCAGTGCCAGTAGCCTCCGACGTCAGCAAGCCAATGCCTGTAGCCTCCGACGTCAGTGAGCCAGCGCCTGTAGCCTCCGACGTCAGCGAGCCAGCGCCTGTAGCCTCCGACATCAGCGAGCCAGCGCCTGTAGCCTCGACCGCCCCTGAGCCAGCACCTGTAGCCTCGACCGTCCAAGAGCCAGCACCCCTCGAGCCTCCCAGAGCTCCGCCTTCCGAGCTTTCCAGAGCTCCGCCTTCCGAGCCTCCCGAGCTTTCCAGAGCTCCGCCTTCCGAGGTTTACAGAGCTCCGCCTTCCGAGCCTCCCGAGCTTTCCAGAGCTCCGCCTTCTGAGCTTTCTAGAGCTCCGCCTCCCGAGCTTTCCAGAGCTCCGCCTCCCGAGCTTTCCAGAGCTCTGCCTTCAGAGCCTCCCGAGCTTTCCAGAGCTCCACCTCCTGAGCTTTCAAGAGCTCTGCCTTCCGAGCTCTCCAGAGCTCCACCTACCGAGTCTTCCAGGGCTCCTCTCGAGCTTCCCAGAGCTCCGCCTCCCGAGTCTTCCAGAACTCCGCCTCTCAAGTCTCTCGAGCCTCCCAGAGCTCCTCCTGAGCTTCCCAGGGCTCCGCCCCTCGAGCCTTCTAGGGCTCCGCCCCTCAAGCCTCTCGAGCCTTCCAGGGCTCCGCCTCCAGAGCCTCTCGAGTCTTCCACGGCCCTTCTCCCCGAGCCTCCTACGGCTCCACCTCCCGAGCCTCCTATGGCTCTGCTCCCAGAGGCTCCAGAGCTTTCTAGGGCTCCGCCTCTTGAGCCTCCTACGGCTCCTCCTCCAGAGCCTCCTACGGCTCCACCTCCCGAGCCTCCTACGGCTCCGCCTCCCGAGCCTCCTACGGCTCTGCTCCCAGAGACTCCAGAGCTTTCTAGGGCTCCGCCTCTCGAGCCTCCTATGGCTCCTCCTCCAGAGCCTTCTACGGCTCCACCTCCAGAGCCCCTTATGGCTCCGCCTCCCGAGCCCTCTAGGGCTCCACTTCTCGAGCCTCTCGAGCCTCCCAGGGCTCCGCCACTCAAGTCACTCGAGTCTTCTAGGGCTCCGCCTCTCAAGCCTCTCGAGCCTTCCAGGGCTCAGCCTCTCAAGCCTCTCGGGCCTTCCAGGGCTCCGCCTCTCAAGCCTCTCGAGCCTCCTATGGCTCTGCCTCCAGAGCCTTCCAGGCCTCCGCCTCCAGAGCCTCCTATGGCGCCACCTCCATCGGCTCCGCTGCCAGAGCCTTCCAGGTCTCTGCCTCTAGAGCCTCCTACCAGGGCCCCTGACCTTGTCCCTGTCCTGTGGCCTCCTCCCAGGCCTCCTGACCCGGTCCCTGTCCTGTGGCCTCTGCCCAGGCCCCCTGACCCTGTTCCCGTTCTGTGGCCTCCTCCCAGGCCTCCTGACCCTGTTCCAGTTCTGTGGCCTCCTCCCAGGCCTCCTGACCCGGTCCCTGTCCTGTGGCCTCTTCCCAGGCCTCCTGACCCGGTTCCTGTCCTGTGGCCTCCTCCCAGGCCTCCTGACCCGGCCCCGGTCCTGCGGCCTCTTCCCAGGCCCCCCGACCCAGTCCCTGCCCCGTGGCCTCCTCCCGGGCCTCCTGAACCTGCCCCTGTCTGGTAGCCTCCTCCCAGGGCCCCTGACCATGTTCCTGACCTGTGGCCTCCTCCCAGACCTCCTGACCCAGTCCCTGTCCTGTGGCCTCCTCCCAGGCCTCCGGACCCTGTTCCCATCCTGTGGCCTCCTCCCAGGCCCCCGGACCCTGTTCCCGTCCTGTGGCCTCTTCCCAGGCCCCCTGACCCTGTTTCCATCCCGTGGCCTCCCCCCAGGCCTCCTGACTCTGTTCCAGTCCTGTGGCCCCTTCCCAGGCCCCCTGACCCAGTCCCTGTCCCGTGGCCTCCTCCCAGGTCCCCCAGACCTATCCTTGCCCTGTGGCCAGCTCCCAGACCACCTGAACCTGTCCTTGCCCCGTGGCCAGCTCCCAGGCCTCCTGAACCGGCCCCTGCCCTGTGGCCAGCTCCCAGGCCTCCTGAACCGGCCCCTGCCCTGTGGCCAGCTCCCAGACCACCTGAACCTGTCCTTGCCCTTTGTGCTCCCCAGGACTTCTTGCCTGCCCTCTGTGGCCCCCAGGACTTCCTGCCTGCCCTCTGTGCCCCCCAGGACTTCCTGCCTGCCCTTTGTGCCCCCTTGGACTTCCTGCCTGCCCTCTGTGCCCCCCTTGGACTTCCTGCCTGCCCATTGTGCCCCCTTGGACTGCCTGTCTGCCCTTTTGTTGCCCCCTGGACTGCCTGTCTGCCCCTCGTTGCCCCCTGGACTGCCTGTCTGCCCTTCGTTGCTCCCCTTGGTCTGTCTGCCCACCACAAGCTTCCCCCCCAGTCAATGGACATTTTTAGTTTTTTCTTCGTTTTTTGTTCCTTAGGATCGTCTGGAATCCGATCCTTGGGGGGGGCTATGTTAGGGATACCTTGTCTTGTTTCACCGTTGCCCTTTGTTTACCCTTTTGTTTTCCGTAGTTTTCACTTTTGTCCTTTGTTTAGCTCCACAGTCTCCCTGTTAGCGTTCGTGTTCTCTGTCATTGTTTTCACCTGTCCTCATTAGTTTACCATTGGTTTCTGTTTATTCACCTTGTTATCTTGTTTTGAGTTCTGTTGTTCATTGGTTCCTGTCTTCCCTTGTCAGTGTATTTAAACCTCCCTGTCTGTTTGGTCAATCGGTGTCAATCGTTGAATGTTGTTAGCCTGGTGTGTGTGTTCCCTGCCCGTTTTCCTCAGTCTTGTGTTTATTGCCCCATTGAGGGTTTTTCCTTTGTGTTTGTTTATTGTCTAAATTAAATAAAGTAAGTTTGCATTTAGATCCGCTCTCCTCATCTGCCTCCATTCGTAACACTGTCGCAGCACAATAGTAATGACTTCTTGAATTGCTTTACTTATAAAATTGAAATAATCAGAAATAAAATTGGAATTATGCAATCGTCTGTCATAGCACCTCAGTAAACAGTTTCTCATAATTTTCCTCAGAGCAACTTCAATCCTTCACTGTTATTGGTCATGAAAAGCTAACAAAAATTATCAAAACATCAAAAGCCACATCATGTATGTTAGATCTAATACCAACTAAGCTCTTAAAAGATGTATTCCCTGTAATTTCAGAAACTCTTCTTAATATTATCAACTCTGCACACTGTTCGGGCCGCAGACATACTCACTGAGTTTAAGTCTAGACTAAAGACTCATCTAAGACTCAACTCACAATTAGGCTGTTTTAATTAGGTCTGCGGGAACCAGAACCCAGAAACATTCATCATGATTCTGCAATAAATTGAATGGCATCTATGCTAATATTATTCATTTTGTATCACTGTCTGAACCTCGAGACTCCTGTCCTGAGGTCACCAGAACCGGCTGGATCCAGCTCCATTCCTGCTATATGATGGACTCCACTGCTACATGTCTCTGAGTAATGATGACTAAATGCAGCCAGTGCCAGCCAAACATCACTTCAGTCTATTACGCTTTAATCTCACAGTTCTTACAAAATCTTTGTTTAAACACTGACCATTAACACTTACTATAATTTTAAACCAAGACTTACACTATACATAAGTAATATTGGCATTATATTCATGATGTTAGTCAGAGGGGAACTGGTCCCCACAGTGAGTCTGGTTTCTCCCGAGGTTATTTTTCTCCATTAACAACATCTTATGGAGTTTTGTGTTCCTTGCCACAGTCGCCTACAGCATGCTCATTGGGTTTCTAAATAAAAATATAATTGTATTACTTATTTTTAAACACAATTCACAATTGTATTTTATCAAACAACACAATGATGACTCTAAGACTTTACATATATTAAGGTTTAATTTTCTCTTAATGCATGATTTTCTGTAAAGCTGCTTTGAAACGATGTGTGTTGTGAAAGGCCCTATACAAATAAAAATGTCTTGACTTGACACACACACACACACACACACACACACATGTTGTGTTTCCATGTTTTATGGGGACTTTCCATAGACATAATGGTTTTTATACTGTACAAACTTTATATTCTATCCCCTAAACCTAACCCTACCCCTAAACCTAACCCTCACAGAAAACTTTCTGCATTTTTACATTTTCAAAAAACATAATTTAGTATGATTTATAAGCTGTTTTCCTCATGGGGACCGACAAAATGTCCCCACAAGGTCAAACATTTCGGGTTTTACTATCCTTATGGGGACATTTGGTCCCCACAATGTGATAAATACACGCTCACACACACACACACACACACACACACACACACACACACACACACACACACACACACACACACTCATGCATGCACACACAAACAATGCAAATACTGCAATAATCGGCTCTTTTTGTTCTGTTTGTCTGTTAAATCATGACTCTTTCTCTCTGCAGCCCCCCTAGCTCTGAGAAGAAAATGACAACTCAGACACAATCCAGTTTTTTTGTGTGCTGTAAGACTCGGGACTGTCACCCTCACAGATTGTGGAGTTTCTCTCACATTGGTTTAGCTAAAACATTTGACAAATACATTTTTATTTTCATAAAAATTAAAATATTGTATGAAAAAGCTGCTCCCAAAATATCTACCAAATAGACCATGCCTTTGCCTGGCACATGGAGGATAAAATAAATCTAAGAATGTTATTACTTTTGAATTAAGTAATTATTTACTTTAACTTGTAAACTTACTCACACATGATTTATTTTGACCCTTGCTTTTAGTTCTCTAGTAACTCTAGGGTGGCTGTAGCTCAGGTGAAAGAGCGGGTCAGCTGCTAATCGCAGGGTTGGTGATTTGATTCCCGGCCCACATGACTCCACATGCCAAAGTTTCCTTGGGCAAGACACTGAACCCCAAGTTGCTACCAATTGCAGGCTAGCTCCTTGCATGGCAGCTCTGCTGTCATTGGTGTGTGAATGGGTGAATGAGACACAGTGTAAAGCACTTTGGTATCCTCTAAGGTTAAAACGTGCTATATAAGTGCAGACCATTTACCATTTTAAAGTGACTGCACAGGCATTTTTTAGGGCATTAACATTCAATGCACAGTGGCACTAATTGTGTGGAATTTGGCACTTTGTGTTTAAACTTTAGGTGGAAAAACATCCGGAACTAACATCCCGATTTCCTATGCGATAAGAGGCACTGACCGCACAGAGAATTGACAGTTTCGGAGTTTGTAGTTGTGGAACGCTCTCGCTCTGAGAGAGGGAAAACACAGGAAAACTTCTTCAGGTAACAGGGTTTTTATTCTTTTTACAGGGTACACAATGATGGCTTTCGTGGGAACACTGGGTTCCCTTGTCATTCTCTCTCTTCCTAAGGCTCTGTCGCTGCTGCTCTTTTATGCCGCTCTCCCCATGCTTACTGAAATTAGACACAGGTGTTAGACATAATTTAGCTCAGGTGTAAGCGCCCTTACCGCTTTTCTCTCCCAGACGGGCGCTTGACAACGCCCCCGCTGCCACATACCCCCACCGCCCGACTCAGGCCGGGCGTCATCCGGCCTGCCTACCACTCCCCCCCCCATTTCTGGAGAGGAAGTCAGCGGCAGCCATCTGCACCCCCGGTCTGTGGACCACCTTGAACTTAAAAGGCTGGAGGGCCAGATACCAACGGGTGATCCGGGCGTTAGTATCCTTCATGTGGTGAAGCCACTGGAGTGGGGCGTGATCCGAGCAGAGGGTGAAGGCCCGCCCCAGCAGGTAGTATCGGAGCATGAGGACCGCCCACTTGATGGCCAGACATTCCTTCTCTACGGTGCTGTACTTGGTCTCCCTCAAGGAGAGCTTCCGGCTGATGTACAGCACCGGGCGCTCCTCCCCCTCCACCACCTGCGAGAGTAAGGCCCCCAGCCCTCTGTCTGAAGCGTCCGTCTGCAATACAAAAGGGAGAGAGAAGTCAGGTGCATGCAGAAGCGGCCCCCCACAAAGTGCAGCTTTAATCTGTATAAACGCCTGTTGGCACTGCTCCGACCATTGGACCGGATCTGGAGCCCCCTTTTTAGTGAGGTCAGTCAGCGGGCTGGTGACATCCGAATAATTAGGCACAAACCTCCTATAATAGCCAGCCAGCCCCAGGAACTGCCTCACCCCCTTTTTGGTCTTGGGTCTAGGGCAAGTCGCAATCGCCGCAGTTTTTTCAATTTGGGGACGCACCTGGCCATGACCCAAGTGGAACCCCAGATACCGTACCTCCACACGCCCAATCGCGCACTTCTTAGGATTTGCTGTGAGCCCCGCCCGCCGCAGCGATCTCAGGACGGCCCTCAGATGTTGCATGTGCCGCTACTAGTCATTGCTATAAATTATGATATCATCTAAATAGGCAGCAGCATATGCGGTGTGAGGTCTGAGGATCCTATCCATGAGACGCTGAAACGTGGCTGGTGCTCCAAACAAACCGAAAGGAAGCGTCACAAATTGATGTAATCCAAACGGCGTGGTGAAGGCGGTTTTCTCACGGGACATTGGTGTGAAGGGGATCTGCCAATAACCCTTCGTTAAATCCAAGGTCGAATAAAAACGAGCAGTACCTAACCGATCGAGCAGTTCATCAACACGGGGCATTGGGTACGCGTCAAATTTAGACACCGCGTTGACTTTTCTGTAATCCACACAGAATCGAACAGACCCATCGCTCATGGGAACAAGAACCACCAGGCTGGACCAATCACTGTGGGACTCTTCTATTACTCCCAATTCAAGCATTGCATCCAATTCTTCCCGAACTATTTTTTTTTATGTTCCGGTAAGCGATAGGGGTGGCTACGAACCACCACCCCCGGCTCGGTCTCGATGTGGTGCTGTATGAGATCTGTACGGCCCGGCAGAGGGGAAAACACATTTGCTAATTCTTTTTGTAATTCTGAAACCTCCGCGAGTTGGCGCGGTGAGAGGTGATCACCACAAGTAACCGGGATGTTAAGACTGGGGTTTTTGTTTACCTCCGGCCCGAGCTCCTCCCTCTCCGGAACTACCGTGGCCAATGTCACAGAGGCCACTCCTTCCCTCAACAATTTCAGGAGGTTAAGGTGGTAAATTTGATGTGCGCCCCCTCTATCGGTACGTTTAACCTCATAATCAAGTTCACCTACTCGTCAAGTGACCTCAAAGGGTCCTTGCCACTTGGCGAGTAATTTAGAGCTCCATGTTGGGAGCAATACAAGTACCTTATCTCCCGGTGCAAACTCCCTTAGCTGAGTACCCCTGTCATACAGCCGGCGTTGGCGTTCTTGAGCTTGGAGCAGATTCTCCTGTGTTAATTGCCCCAGTGTGTGGAGTTTTGCTCAAAGATCAAGAACGTATTGAATTTCATTTTTACTAGTCGAAGGTCCTTCCTCCCATGCTTTGCGGATGACGTCAAGCACCCCGCACGGGCGCCGCCCATACAGCAGCTCAAACGGGGAAAATCCCGTAGAGGCTTGCGGGATCTCGCATACTGCAAATAACAGGGGGTCGAGCCATCTATCCCAATTCCTAGCGTCTTCGTGCACGAACTTACGAATCATATTTTTGAGTATTTTATTAAACCGTTCCACTAGGCCATCCGTCTGCGGATGGTAAACGCTAGTGCGAATCAATTTAATGCCCAACAGTCCGTAAAGCTCGCGAAGTGTACATGACATAAATGTCGTGCCCTGATCGGTGAGGATTTCTTTCGGAATCCCCACCCGGGAGATTATTTTGAAGAGTGCCCCTGCAACACTACGTGCTGAGATGTTGCTCAGGGGCACTGCTTCCGGATATCGCCTTGCATAATCCACCAGGACTAATCCAAAGCGATGTCCGCATGCTGTCCGTTCTAATGGCCCGATGAGGTCCATTCCAATTCTCTCAAAGGGGACCTCGATCAGTGGAAGGGGGCGCAATGGCGCTTTTGGGGTGGCCGGCGGATTTACCAGCTGACATTCGCGGCAGACCGCACACCACCTGCGGACGTCGCCGCCAATGCCCGGCCAATAGAAACGGGCTATTAGACGGAGCAGTGTTTTCCTTTCCCCTAGGTGACCTGCCATGGGATTATAATGAGCCGCCTGGAAAACCATTTCCCGGCGGCTCCGTGGAATCAACAATTGTGACACATTCTCTTTTGTTTGAGTGTCCTGCGTCACTCTATATAACCGGTCATTTATAATGGAAAACTAAGGGTATGAAATGGCGATGCCCGGCCGGAGTTTTTGACCATCAATTACTCTCACTTGGTCAAAGGCGTGCTAGAGGGTTTCGTCCCGTGACTGCTCCAAAGGGAAGTCCCCCTCCGGGAATACCCTGAGAGGAGGGGCGATAACCTCGCCCCTTCCCTCGTCATTCTGACTGGAAGCCGTCGAGGGCGGCCCGGCTCCACCTCCCTGCCAGCGCATCGCACATCGCACACCTCCTTATTTTAGTGCAGGACCCATCCGCACAAATTCCCTTAATATTTTCTTAAAGCCCGGCCAATCAGTCCCCAAAATCAGCGGATGAGTGAGGCGGGAACTAACCGCAGCCTCCAAGCTATGTTTTTCCCCCCGGAATTTTATCAGCAAGGTCACCATAGGATACTTGTGAACATCCCCATGCACACACCTCACCCTCACCAGCTTAGCTGTGCCCAAAGCCCCGGGTTGAACCAAGCGTTGGTGGATGGTGGTCTGATTACACCCTGTATCCAGCAATGCTTGGTAAGTACCCCCCTTGATCCTTACCGGAATCCGGTACGCTCCAGCCCGATCGGGGGCAGTCTGCTTGGTATCGGGGACCCGCACCACTGTCCCCACCTCCATCAGTGGACACTGATCCCGGAAGTGGCCCGGGTCTCCGCATCTCCAGCAGGCCGGCCCAGACGCTACGTCTGTACCTGCGGCGGCGGGCGCCCCCACCTGAGGGGGAGAGCGGCTGAAGGTTGGGGAAGGGGAGTGTGTTGCTTCCCACGGCCGGGAAGCTGGTCTCGGGGGGCCTCCCCGCCTACATGGGGCAGGAACGGGACCTGGAGAGAAAACAGAATGGGGAGGCAGAAAGGAAGGGGAGGGAACAGGGGAACATACAGGGGAAGGGGGAAGAGAGGGAGAGAGAGAGAGCTCCTCCGCCCTCGGGATCGCCGCCATGTGGTCCTCCGCAAGCCGGACGGCTGCCTCCAGCGATGCCGGGCGGTGGCACTGGACCCACTCTACTGTTCTCCTAGGCAAGCATTGGCTGAACTGCTCCAGCACCACCTGGTCGATGATTCCCTCGACGTCGCAGTCCCCCACTAGAAGCCACCTCTGGCAGGTGTCCCGGAGCCGTTGAGCGAAGGCAAACAGGCGGTCGGAAGTCTCAAGCCTCATGCTTCGGAAGAGCTGGCGATTCTCCTCCGGGCTCCGACCAACCCGTTGCAGGATGGCTCTCTTCAGATCCGCATAAGCCAGGAGGTTCGCCGCCGGCAGTTGTTGCGCCGCGAGCTGGGCTTCCCCGGACAGAAGAGGAATGAGGCGAGCTGCCCATTGATCGTGCGGCCAGCCCCAGATCTCGGCGGTCCGCTCGAAGAGATCCAGGAACGCCTCCAGATCGTCTGCCTCCCCCATCTTTTGTAACGCGGGCGGGGGCAACAAGGCACGGGGGTCCGGGGTCGTGGCTGCAGCTGGGGTGGCCTCCTGGCTCAGAAGACTCCGGATCGCATGTCAGTCCTCTGCTTGAGCCCGCATGATCTCAAAGAATCGGCGATCCTGGTCCTGCCGGAGCTCAAGCAGGGATTGTTGGTGGCTCTGATGTAATGCAGCGAGGGACAGGAGGACCCCTGCCAACTGGGAGGCCTCTACGGGGCGATCACCTTCCATCGTCTCGGGAACGAACAGAGCGGGAAAACAACAACAACAACAAAATATATATATATATATATATATATATATATATATATATATATATTGACTCCGGGGTTTCAGCACCAGTGTGGAACGCTCTCGCTCTGAGAGAGGGAAAACACAGGAAAACTTCTTCAGGTAACAGGGTTTTTATTCTTTTTACAGGGTACACAATGATGGCTTTCGTGGGAACACTGGGTTCCCTTGTCATTCTCTCTCTTCCCGAGGCTCTGTCGCTGCTGCTCTTTTATGCCGCTCTCCCCATGCTTACTGAAATTAGACACAGGTGTTAGACATAATTTAGCTCAGGTGTAAGCGCCCTTACTGCTTTTCTCTCCCGGACGGCCCCGCTGCCACAGTAGTTATTTACATGAACTGCTTCCGTATTATTTGAATGTTATTAAAGCAATAACGCATTAAATATAAGATTTAAGATGTAACGCTGGTGTGTTTCCTTTAAAGATGTTCGACACACAAGTTTTGCTTCAGCAGAGCGGCAGCTCCAGCTCCACTTATTCCACAACGAGTGTGCTTCTGTATTTACTTATTTTGTATTTTTGTATAATTCCCTCATACTTTGCGATCTACATCACATGAAGCTGATGTTTAGAGTGAATCTGGACTCTGATCTGTGTAATTCTTCCTCTCCTCTGTCAGGCATGAGCTGCAGAGCTGTTCTCATGCATCATCATTAGAGTTTAATGTGATCTCCTGTTATGTTAAATGAGATCAAACAACTATACGTCAACGTAAATTTTTGTTGACAATCTTTTATTGTTGACGTTGTCAATAACATCAGCTAATCAATTCAGCCCTAGTCAAGTCCTTTGAACACCCCAGCTTCCTTTTTCAATAATAAGTCCATCAACACAGGAAAAAAACTGCTCGTCAATCCACATCATGGGGTCTTTAAAGGTGCACTGTAAATGTTTTAGACACTTACAGTGCCACCTAGAGATGTGGATCCAGCATAATTCAAAATCAATAGTTTTCCGTTTTCATTACCAATACCATTGTAGAAATTCCCTATTCAAAGTCAGTCATGATTCATTAAATCTTTGAGTGAAAGTGTCCAATATCAGATTGGTTAGTAAATTCGTGTCCCAAATGACGCACTTACAATATACACTATGCACTCAGCCACGTAGTGTAGTATTCCCAAATGGAACACTGAATGAAATATTCCGGGTTCAATACAAGTTAAGCTCAATCGACCACAAAAATTTATTTTGACTCGTCCATCCTTTTCTTTTAAAAAAAGCAAAAATATGCTCCAAACATGCTCCTTTTTAATGAAAATGTGTTTTAATATTTGCAAAATTATGATAATTGTTATGCCAATGTGTTGTTTTTAGTTTGTCGTTGCAGTATTGGTGTAATCCTCAACATAGCTTGAGAGGAACAGAGCCTTGTTACAAATGTATTAATGACATGTAAAAATGCAATATGTTTAAAAACTGTGAGAGAACTGAGCATTTCTTTATACACAAGAAGAGCAAGACGACACTGGCCAGAGATGACTAGTCCCTTTGAAGATTGTCTTTGTTTGTTTTCCTTTTTCTTTTGGGAGAGATGAAATATTCATATTCTCTCCATAGACTGCTCGGCGCAAGAGCTGTTTTCAAAACAGATGGGTCTGTATAGACAGCTAACATGTGTTTCCCCGAAACATTGGCAACGCTCTCTTTCTTTCTGTCATTCTTCATTACGCACACTCTCATATTTGCATATTGTTTCTGATGATTGCTTCTATTTTTAGGGCCAAAACAAAGCCTTTTTTGGAAACAGCGACCTAACTACTTTGGATATCTGAAAAATATTCACTGTTGGTGATGATTTGGATGATGGATAATGAGAGGAGAAGTAAGTCTAATAGTGCCACAGCTGAACTACAATATATGTTTGCACAAGCCATGTTTACTTTGGGTGAAACCTGAAGACAGGGTTCCCATGAAGAAGTACAGTAAGAAAGAAGAGATTGAAAGGCTTAAAGTACTTCCTTGGTTCTTCCCAGTTCATTCTGCAGAATCTGTGATGAATGGCTTTTCACACTGGCTCAGAAGCAGTCAGCACAGCCTTGCGACATTCTTAGTCGAGGTCATCACTACAGACAACTCCACACCAGATTTGAGATATTTATCTTATGATTTTATTTTAAGATCCTGATATCCAACTTGCATGACTTTAAATTCCAAGTATGGTAATATACTTATAAATCCATAGGAATCTCTTAGGATAGCCTCAGGAGTAGTTGAGATCCTAAAGCTTCAATAAAATCTAGAACATGGATGCTGTAGGATTATTCCTTGGTATTATTACACTACTGTTATATTTAAGTAAATTCAGCATCCTATTATGGTCATGGGCATCCCCAAGCCAGTATCTTGTAAATCTGAATTGGGCAAAATTTGATGGCAAAACAGAAGCAAAAAAAAGTGTAAATACAAGTGTGGAAAGGTGATGAGGGGAAAAAATAGTTTTTATTCTGGGTTCAATACAAGTTAAGCTCAATCAACAGCATTTGTGGCATATTGTTGATAACCACAAAAATTCATTTAAACACATACCTCTTTTTCTTTAAAAAAAAAAAGAAGCAAAAATCGTGGCTTGCATAGCTCAGCGAGTATTGATGCTGACTACCCCCCCTGGAGTCGTGAGTTTGAATCCAGGATGTGCTGAGTGACTCCAGCCAGGACTCCAAAACAAGGTAGTGTCACATGGGATAACCTCCTTGTGGTCGCAATTAGTGGTACACGCTCTCAATGGGGCGTGTGGTAAGTTGTGTGTGGATCGTGGAGAGTAGCATGAGCCTCCACATGCTGTGAGTCCCCGCAGTGTCATGCACAACGAGCCACGTGATAAGATGTGCGGATTGACTGTCTCAGAAGCAGAGGCAACTGAGACTTGTCCTCCACCACCCGGATTGAAGTGAGTAAACGTGCGACCATAAGGACCTAGTAAGCAGTGGGAATTGGAATTGGGGAGAATAGGGGTTAAAGAAAATTTGTTTATTAAAAAAAAAGCAATGGAAGTGAATGGGCCGATCTGTATATGTTAAAATGCTCACTGTTTTACGCTACAAGACATAAACAATATGTGTGTTAACATGATTTTAGTGTGATAAAATCTATTTGGCCCCATTAACTTTTATTGTAAGTTCCTCAGTGTAACCCAGATATTTCCTTCTTTTTTTTTTTAAAGAAAAGGCGGGATAAGAAAAAATTATATTGTTGTGGTAATCAACATTGCCAACAAATGCTGTCGATTGAGCTTAACTTGTATTGAACCCTTTAAATATTACTATAATTCCTCTAACCACAGCCGTTTCTAAGCGAAATCCTTCTTATTGCTTAAATTCTCCCCTCCATCTCAGGCTACAAGGGTGCCCCTACTATAACTGTCTAATTGAGCCATAACAGATGCCTGCCTGAGTCTTACGCACAGCTTTAAGTATATATATATATATATATATTAAAAGCTAAATAAAAAAAACTACCTTGCTTTGCGGGGCCCCCTCGTGGCTAGGGGGCCCTAAGCAGACGCTTATGCCACTAACAGCTAGAAACAACCCTGCCTCTAACATGCAGGATCAGTAGGTCAAGCATACAGCATATGTTCACCTAAAATAAGTGACACGTATGGCTGCTAGAACAGCGAGTAGGCTTTTGACCATCACTGTTCAATCTACTAAGGTGATGCCGCAGCACCATTGAGTGAATTGTGATTTATTTTAATAAGTGTACCGAGATTATCTCTAAATGCTCACGGAGCAGCGGGAGGCGGGAGCGCTGAGCTGAAGGCAGTGGCAAAATAGACAATCCAACTCAGCTGAGCAACCAATCAGAATATTCGTATCAGCCAAGATAGGATATTTGCTAAACAATCATACTTCCGTTTCATACATTTCTAGTGTCTACTACAGGCATTTATTCTATCTTTTTCTTCTGTCAGTGGAGCATTTTTATTCTGAGATCAGAACAATTACATTTATATTACTCAGTAAAAATGTATGTACATTTCAGTCACAACTACACAACTGCTGCTGCAATCCAACTTACTGTAATAAAGACAGGGTTTTAGGACAAAAAAAAAGGGCAAGACAGTGTGCTCCCTTTACATTTCATACATCTCTCTGACATTTTCCTCAGTTGCAATTAGACAGACCACTTGCAATTAGATTACAAACACACACACACACAGAGAGAGAGAGAGAGAGAGAGAGAGAGAGAGTATCATCAGCATGCTTCAAATGAGGGGAATACAAGGAAATGCTTTGATGCAGGAAACCACTATCAAAATTAAAAGAGATTATGGTGTTGAAATTCCACCTCATCAAAGAACCTTATTCTTATCAAGAACCATTTTATTTTGACAAAATAAAATGGTTCATGAGTTGGTTATATAAGGGTTTGTCAGAGGTACAAATGTTCTCCATATCAGTGTTGTGGTTCTAGATGTCATCCATGAACAGAATTTAGGCCAAAGAACAATGGAAATTAAAGTATTTGCACTATGACATAATACATTATAAAATAAAATAAAAAAGATTCTCAAGGCACTATTTGGGGTTCTTTGGAATGCAGCACTGGTGGAACCCTCTGGAGATTTTCTCGACACCCTTTCAGTTCTCTAAAGTTACTCTTAATGTAACTCTGTGTTTGTTTAAGAAATTAGGTAATTGTTGTGGAGGACATTAACCTCATATGACTAACAAAGCGGTTGGCCAGATATGCCCTCCTGGAATGACCTTAGTCTTTAGACTCAAACCAGAGCAAAAGGACTAACCTGGCATGCAGGTCAGACCACAGCGACCTAACTTATCATTCAGATGTTTGAATAACGTGTTCCCCCAAACACAAGTATTCTTGCATTGGCTATATACTGTATATATATATATATATATTTGAAAAAAGACAGGCCCCATTCCCAGCAGGGATAACTCTAACAACTTATGCTTGAGTAATCATGCTAAATTGATAATTTGGTACTAGAAAATCACTTAAATTAAACACAGTTGAAAGTTATTTTGTTAAAGTAAGTTTTTCAGTTGCCACAGTATGAAATAGACTGGCATGTCTTAAGGTCAATATTAGGCACAAAATGGCAAAAAAGACAATCATTGTTTTGAGGAATGAAGGCTATACGATGCTTGAAATTTTCAAAAAACTGAAGATTTCATACAAAGATGTACAACTAAACAAGAGGATAAGTACATCAGAGTCTCTAGTTTGAGAACTAGACGCCTCACATGTCCTCAGCTGACAGCTTCATTGAATTCTACCCGCTCAACACCAGTTTCATGTACAACAGTAAAGAGAAGACTCAGGGGTGCAGGTCTTATGTGAAGAATAGCAAAGAAAAAGCCACTTTTGAAAACAGAAAAACAAAAAGAAAATGTTAGAGTGGGCAAAGAAACACAGAAATTGGACAACAGATAATTGGAAAAGAGTGTTATGGATCTTAAACCCATTGAGCTTTTGTGGGATCAGCTAGACTGTAAGGTGTGTGAGAAGTGCCCGACAAGTCAGCCACATCTATGGCAAGTGCTACAGGAAGCGTGGGTGAAATGTCACTTGAGTATCTGGATAAAATGACAGCTAGAATACCAAGGATCTACAAAGCTGTCATTGCTGCACGTGGAGGATTTTTTTAATGAGAACTCTTTGAAGTAGTTTATGAAGTTCTGACAATTTCTTTCAAATTGTAATAGTAATTTTTCATGTTATTAATGTCCTGACTATACATTTTGATCAGTTGAATGACACTTTGGTGAATAAAAGTACCAATTTCTTTTCATAAAAGCAAAATCTGTACATTATTCCAAAAGTTTGGCCTCCAGTTAATGTGTTTTGCATATGGTTATTTCAGTTTCTTCCAGTGATAAAGTATCAGTTGTTAACAGTGAAATTAATGCATTTTCAAAAAAGAATATATTAGTGTGGGCATGGCCTAAATCCATAAGATGTTATGATGCCATGTTTGGAACCCATAAAGGTTCTAAATCTGTATATTAGAACACTATAGAAAGGTCTATATATTGTAGAAATGTTTCTTCTAAGAGTGTTTGGAGGAAATGGAAAAGTATAAGAGTTTATCTTCTCACAGCAGGCGTCCCAGAACGACCCTGTTGGAGCATTCATAAGAGATGAGGCAAAAGTGGGGCACACAATGTTTCTGGGGTTGTACATATCTCTAGTTCAGATGTACCAATGGCTCATCAAGTAGTGAAATGTTGCAGTATATCTGAATAGTATGTACTAATGGTTCCAGGATGTTTTTCCTGCAGTAGAGAAAAACTGTAGGTTACCTGGCCCTTTAATAGTCCTTCTCCACTAAATGATTTCCTATAAATTGAAACAATAATAAATTGCTGATACTGAATACGTGAGAAGTCCCCTCCTTTCAGTACTGTTTGTGCTTTCTATACACTTATTGCCTTACCCTTATACTCTCTCTCTCTCTCTCTCTCTCTCTCTCTCTCTCTCTGAAGTTATCTGTCAGCAAAATTCAGCTCTACCTCTATGTTACACCTGCAGAGTCATTTCAGTGCAGTTCAGAAAGGGAATAATTCACAGTTGGAGAAACAATAAAAATATGGAATGTTCTAAGGCTTGCCCTCTCACCCATTTCTAAATGAAAGATTGTGTGCTTCCACAAGGCATAAAGTTGCATTATGTTTTTGATGAAAAGTTTCCACCAAACTTACCTGATTTCTGATCAGTGCCGGCTACAATATGTTTGCTGCTCTGTAATTATATTAAGTGCAAAGCAACACTAACTGAGAGTAGGGTAGCTTATCTAAAGAGGTTGCAACATGAATGGTAAATATTACTGAGAGTGCCTGTATAATTTGTACCACAGGAATTCCAGGCTCTTGGCAAGGGGTTGTGACTTAGCTAAAGCCCTCTTTTAGATTGCTCATTGGTAAACATCAACTATTGAAGCTTTCTACACTTTGTAAACTGCATCTGAGTAAATGTTAATACAGTATGCAGTGCATATATATATATATATATATATATATATATATATATATATATCTATATATATACTTGCTGCCAAAAAGTTTGGAAAAATGTACAGAATTTGCTCTTATGTCATCTTCCTTTATAGTTTCATCAAAGAGTTTAACTAAACCAATTGAAGGTATGTGTTTGGCATACATTATTCCTATGCTAAAACTGAATTTGATTTGGTATTGATGTGCTTTGCCATTACACTCTTATCATATCATAAAAATGGCCTGTTCCACCAACATTGGCATGGCTTTATTATGTGAGTCAATGCAATGTTTGAAATGCTAATGTTGTGTCTTTTGCATGCTTCCACACCCCTGCAAAGGAGCAATCTGGGACATAGGCTAATAACCTCTCTACCTACTCTGCCATTTCCCACCATGATAAACTCACTGGAACAATGTGGAATTTGATGTAATATCTGTGTGTAGACTAAATCTAGTGTCAGAAGCATTAGTAAACAAATGGAATGTGTAAAAATACAGGTATACGCACATGCCTGTATCGTAACACAGATGAGACAGTCATGGAATTATTAAGGCTGGAATGTAGAAAGGCCGCTCTTTCTTCAAACAAGCCAATGTGTCATATGAAGAAAGAAAAGGGTGTGATGCAGTGTAGACATGGAACAAATCGTGTGCTTGTCATGATAGGGGAGGAGCAGGGGTTTGTATTTATTGTTGCTATGCTACAGATAACACGTCATAGGCATACTTACGTAAGTTCCAGAAATTTTTTCCTTCACTTTAACGTCAACCACTGACTAAAATATAAGCCAATTTATTTTTGCTAGGACAATTATTGATATTTAGACATGTATTTTATCATGAAAATGTTTGTAGAGAACCATCTAAAAGGAATATTCCGGATTCAATACAAGTTACGCTCAATCGTTCTGCATTTGTGGCATAATGTTGATTACCGCAAAAAATTATTTAGACTTGTCCCTAGTTTTCCTTAAAAAAAATGCAACAATCAAGGTTACAGTGAGGCACATACAGTGGAAGTGAATTGGGACAATTTTTTGAGGGTTTAAACAGAAATGTGAAGCTTATAATTTTATAAAAGCTCTTACATTAATTCTACTGTTAAAACTAATGTATTATTTTTGTTGTTAAGTTGTTTAAATTGTCATTTGTACAGTTGTTTTTCAGTTTGTTGACATTACATCATCATGGTAATGAAGCTGCCAAATTGACTATAACTTTACACAGATTTTTTTTTTATTGATTTAATCATACTAAAATCCTGTTTAAATTAATATCCTTTGTCTTAAAGCTATACTTTTTTTGTGTGTGTGTGTTTTAACTTTCAGACTGCCATTTCATTGTAAGTGCCATTAAACTACAGTCTAATCGCTCATTACCTATAAAACAAATTAGCTACAATACATAGAAAAATAAAATACCCAATGTGCTCTGATTTGAGATACCACATTTTAATGATAGGTGCTTACAACCCAACATGCAGCTTGAATCATGAGTGTTTAGATTCCTTGGCAACATACAGACAATGTATGAACAATTCCAAAACAAACTTGGAGGAAAGTAGTCAGGTCACATTTCAGTATCCAGCTTATCAGCAGTGCCTTAAACCAAAAACATTTTTATTTACCAGTGGCAGTAACCAGGCAGGCCACTGGCCGAGTCTGTCTTCCCTCCTCCCACTCTGCCTCTCTCTGAACTTTAAACGTTCACAATATCCCTGCTAAGCAAATTAGCTTATCCTGACTCCCCAGTTTAGAATTCTGCAATCATTAGTATGTTCCTCCCACTCTGAGTAATTAGGGCAATACGAAAATGTTGCATAGACAAACAACAATGTCAGAGAGTAGATGCTAAAACACACAACTCATTTGATTAGAGCTTGACTACGATCAAAATCACCTTTATTTTTGCTTAATGCCAGAGAAGAGCATGCTTGTATTGTTCTGGTCAAGATCTGTCAGTATACAGCTTGGACTTTCCATCATGTTGTATTGTGAGCCTAAAATCATTTTCCGAATGTACATAGTGTACTCCTCCTCTTCTTTCTACACCCATATGGTACAGAGCTTATTGTACAAACAAAGCCCATACTTGGTTGGGTTTATAACAATTAATTACGCCATGCGCCTTAAACCTCTTGCATGTTTGAGCTTACCCGACACATGAAATATGAGATGACCAAAGGGTCAACACACTATTCCTGATACTAAAGCAACACAACACGTCTATATCACGTTACTATATATGTCATAGAACAGATGAATAATGGGCTTTTGATTTACACTCTGTACCAGACAGGGGCCATGAGAAACATTTTCACTACTGTTTCAATAAATAACTTTTAATAATTACATGAATTTTTTTAAATATATATAGGTGTGTGTGTGTGTGTGTGTGTGTGTGTGTGTGTGTGTGTGTGTGTGTGTGTGTGTGTGTGTGTGTATTTTATTGCAAAACAATACACGTAAGATCCAAAGACATCCACATATAATTAGGGGTAACAATTAAGACAAATTTATGTTTTTACTGTGTTCATATTTGTATTTATTTTTATGTGATGACGGCGAAAGCCTGGACAGCCAATAGCATTGGAGTATTTTTTCCACGCAAAACACACAAGGGCAGATTACGCCTCAGCAGCTAGATGTCACGGAGTCACTCCGCTGTGTCCTTGCACTTTGCTCTTAATGTATTTATGCATGTCTTCCTACCTCTTATCTATTTAATACTTCCCAAATTTTTAGAGACGTTCATTATTCATAACATTACATTCAACCTCCATACTGCAACTGCTACGTATTCATATGTAAACATACGACCGCTGAAGCACTAGCGACAAATTCAGTGATATGCTGTAAACATCACACTATTACGAGGGGTCTCAATAAAGTTAAAACACAGTCAAATTAACACAATAAAAGAGGCAAGTATCTTACTATTATGTTAAAATCGCGTTCGTGTGGGAGGAAGACTCTTAATACATATCGAGGAACGCCAGCCGTAAATATACTTCTCGCTTATTGGTCGAGCAGCTGTCAGGGGTGGGGCCCTTTTTATTATTGACAGCAGCAAGGAGCCAATCAGCACGGAGGCCTTGTGATGCAAATATATGACGAAGCGCGTTGAACCAATCGTGAGCGTCACTGGGGTTCTGACCTCTGAAAACCGCATCACATCATGTCAGTGGCGGAGGAGCGCTATAAAGCAGTTTCAGTCAGGAGTTTAAAGGGCAGAGTTGTAAAAACTCCCAGGCAGTGGGGAGTCAGATTGACTGACGATAGACTCCTAAAGAAAAATAATAATAATAACAACATAAAAGACCCGAAGAGCAAACTACTAAACATATTGATTGCAACCTGATTGGAATTAGCAGTTAAATAACTGTTAACTAGGAATTGTTGCGGAAGGTTGTTGTCAAGCTAGCCAGGAGAAAACAAACGGTGAAGTCGTTTAATGTAAGTATCTGGTAATTTTTTTGGTTTGTTTGTTTTCTTTTGTCACTGTACATCTGTTGTGTGTCGTGTATGCAGACGAATGCTGTGTCATAATAATGTATATTGCTGGATCTTAACGTCTCTGCCTTGAACAGGCTATTACTGATTATGGTTATCTGTTTAAAAGGAGGTCTGGTGCTCGAGTGGGCACAGTGCACGATTAAATGATCTCGTTTCGCTTCAATTAATCTGTTTTATCCAGTAAAACTATTCCCAGTCTTCATTTAGAACCTTACAGTCATGCGAGCTGCTCTTCCCACAACGCCGTCGTGTGTTTTTTTACGGAAATGACCGATCAGGGCAGTTTTCGGCTCTGCTGACCGTATGACACGCATATACGATCAGAATATCATACCGTTTACTGTGTCCAAGTTCAGCCGTCTGAAATCCTGTACGATCGTGGGAAACCAGATTGATTCCCGGCGTCATTTGTTTTGCAGTGGGCTTGGTACCATGTATGGTGAATTTCCACAGAGACAGTTTGCAGTTTTTGTAGACGTTTAGATGCGTCCAGAATGTTCCCATGCCATATTCATGAGGGGGCATAAATAATAATGGCTCTGTTTCAAAACCTTGCGAGCTGCCTTCTAACAGTTACACATTTTCCGGGCTTCATAGGCGCTTTCGATGACAACGATTGATGCTCTCTAGTTGTTGGGATGCTACCAATGTCAGTTTTATTTTTGGTCAGAAACAACCCCCTACAATAAGCTTGCTATGCGAAATAACTGCTCTATTTTCGCCTGTGATGGTGTTCACTTGTTGTATGACTCGTGGCGAAGTTGTCAAACAAATCGTGCATATTTGCCCATATAAAATCTTTAAAGCTATAACACACCCCGAGGAGAGCGTCGTGCTATTGGTCACGATCTGGTAACCCCTATCGCCGATCTGTTGCGCAATATCGTTTCAATGTGTCGCATTGTGTTCAAATGCCCTATACTCCCATAAAGGCGTTTTTTACGCAACAGTTGTCGGTATAAAGTAGAGAAGAGAATGTATTATGTCATCTCTCCTGAATGCTGTAGCCTCGCGCTTACCGTGAGAAGTGAAACGACTCCCCATACAATTTCCACCTAGGGCTTGTACCACTCCCACACGGTAGATGAGGCCAATTTAAACATATTTAACTCGTGCTGACCAAAACACATGCTTTAAATGGACCAGATGGTTTTGTTGTTCTGTTCTCATGTTTTATTAACCCTTAAACGCATAGAGATGTCTTCAGGAACCGGCAGGTATATCTATCACAAATGGATCTACAAAATGCACACATATAAGACAATTACAAAATAATAGAATATAATTTATTTTGATGTTTTATATATATGTATCAATGAGATTATAAAAAAAAAAAAAAAAACAGGATTCATTACTTCCACAGTGAAATGTCATGAGATGCAACTGGCTACATATCTACACATATTTAGCTACACATAAGCTATTTTTTGAGTCTAAATAAATGCACAACTTTTACACATTGCTGCTTCGTCAAATAGCAATGTCAAATGTAAATCAAGCCAATCGCTGAAACATCTGCACCACCTTGAGTAAGAAATGGCTTGTAAATTTTTTTTAGTATTATGCATATGTGTACAAGAGAAAGGTTGAGGTGGGGTCTAGGAGAACAAGAGGTGTGTGCATATCTCCAAAAGTGGATGAGGTTCAGGGGGTGGAATGATGTCCCGGGTTACTAAAGATACGAGGTGTGCATTCAATTGTTAAACACATGTTGGCCTTTTTAATGAATGTTTATTTTCTTATTTTTTTTTTTTAGTTTCCAATCGTTTCACTTGCCCTCACATGATTTGAAGTTCTTAGCAGTTCAGTTATGTTTGCATATGTAGGTTCAGAAGGGATAATCATGGTTTGTTATTACTATAGTACAAAGCTTGAACACCTTGCTTCTTTCTCCCCCTTCAAGGAGTGTGAGAAGATTTTCCAGTGGAACTGCAAACATTTTCTAATCAACCAGCATTTCTGTTAGTCCCTACTGATTACTACTGCCTTGAGGTTTTTCAACACTCAACTAAAGCGGCTCTTGACGGCATTTACGACGGCAAAACAGCTATGCAGCTTGAAATCCAAGTAGCGCTCAACTTTATAATTTCGTATCTATATAACAAACTCCCACGACGACGAGTCAACATCTTTGGTGAGGAGCTGGAGAGGCAGTTGAAGAAGAAATATGAAGGACACTGGTACCCCGACAAGCCATACAAAGGATCTGGATTCAGGTGTATACACGTGGGTGAGAAGGTGGACCCGGTAGTGGAGGAAGCAGCCAAAGAGAGTGGGCTGGACATCGAAGATGTCCGCAATAACTTGCCTCAGGACCTCAGTGTTTGGATCGACCCTTTTGAGGTGTCCTACCAAATTGGGGAAAAGGGACCTGTCAAGGTGCTATACGTGGATGATAACAATGAGAACGGGTCAGAGCTGGACAAGGAGATCAGAAACAGTTTTAACCCAGAGGCTCAGGTCTTTATGCCAATCAGCGACCCTGTGGGCATCTCTTCGGAGTCCAGTTCCCCATCCCCTCCATTTGGCCAGTCAGCGGCAGTTAGCCCCTCCTTCATGCCACGCTCCACTCAGCCTTTAACTTTCACTACAGCCTCATTTGCTGCCACCAAGTTTGGCTCCACCAAGATGAAGAACAGCGGCCGCAATGGTGGCAAAGTTGCACGCACCTCTCCCACAAACCTGGGCCTGAATGCGAACAGCTTACTTAAGCAGAAAGCCATCTCTAACTCCATGCATTCTCTGTACAGTTTAGGCCTGGGAAGTCAGCAACAAATGGCCTCCGCACTTTCTCCCAATGCAAAGGAGTTTGTGTTCCCCAACCTCCAGGGCCAAGGGAGCTCCAGCACAATGTTTGGAAGTGAGAATCCCCTAAGCCTCAGCCCTCTGCAGTATAACAATGCCTTTGATGTATTCTCAACCTACAGGAACATTAATGACAAGTCCCTCATGGATGGCTTAAACTTAAGTCTCGGCAACATGCAGTATTCGAACCAGCAATTCCAACCAGTCATGGCTAACTAATGTTGAAGAGTGATTGTTGGCAAAAGGAAAATTAAAGGCAAAGACGCACATTAGCTCAAAGACTTCTATTAGTTCAAGGAACTTTGAATGTGGAAACAAAGATCTCTATTAGTCACTGATAAGCGCAAGTGCCCAAGGGAGTTTTATTTTCTCCTCCGTCTGTTTCTCTGCCCCCTTGAGTTTGTACTGAAAAATTGCATTACAGATGTGTACAAGCCTGGTTACATTCAAGCAACATGTGTCATTGTTTTCTTTCCTTTTTTTTGCCAATAAAGCAAAAAAAAAAAAAAAAAAAATATTTTTAATAATCTTTTGAGGAAAAAGAATCTAAAACATTGAAAAAAAAAAAAAAAGACAACAAAGAATCTTCAAGTTCTTACCTCTTACAGTATTATAAAGTTGGTAAGACTTTGCTGATTTTTATGAATTGGCACTAATGCATATACCTGGGGTTACGTGGTCTTTTTTCTAATTGTATAATTTAATTGAGTACAGATTTTGTAAAATATCAGAGTATATATATATTGTTTCTACAACATGGTATTGCATTTATATCTTTTTACTACTCCAGTGATCTGTGATGGCTGCAGAAGGCTTTATGTTATAATATATTTTGTTTTCCTTTTTTAAATTGTTAAAGAAATTAATCTTTAAAATAGATCTAAAGAATATTCCTTAGTGTTGGGATTTCAGTGTAGGAATATTATTATTATTTTTTAAACAAAAAGAGTTGTATTTTCTGTTAAGAGTTACACAGATTTTTGCTATATTATGGACAATGTAAACGTATATATTAATTTTGTACCTACATTGTGCAATACTTGATAAAATATGGTATAACAAAGTATTTGAGTCAGTGTCTTACATGTCAAGAGGGACTGAAATAGTTTACATTGAGTTTGTATTAAAATGCTTGAAATATATGCTTGTCTTTTATTTTTTTTTATTTGACATTTGCACCCTGGCCTTTTTCAATAAAATAAAATGTAGGCAAGAATTAATTCTTGGTGTTCTTTATTCTTCAATGTTGTGTCTGTAAGCATTTAAACAGTAAGCTCCTTTTATCATTTAATTATTCATGAAAAATGCAACTGAACTACATTTTATTTTTGATTGTTGACCAATGGCAGGTGACACTCCTGAGGTCTTTTGTAGCTTTTAGCAATGTTACCTGAAGTATAGGTCTCTGAGGAACTATAATGGGCATTTCCAAATCTGTGGCTGTTTTCAAACCGGGATGGGTGTTTTTCAGCTATCCAATAGAAGTAGGGAATCTCAATATAGTAATCCGTGGGCGTTTCCAAACCAGGATGAGTGTTTCTGAAATATGTAGTAGGCAAATCATGTCAAGCAGTTGAACAAAGCCCATCCTTGTTTGAAAATGTCAATTTTTGTTATGCAGAAACAAGTTATTTATTAAATGTAATATTTTGTACATTTTTCCTCACATGTTGCCAAGATCCCTTCAGCAGAAAAGGAGATAATTTAAATTGAAAATGATAACCAAATCTAAACTCCAAAATGGCTTCAGAAGAAGTTACATAGTGATGTGAGGTTCTCTTAAACCACTTGTTTTAGATCTTTAGATATCTGATTTTCTATTTTTATAAAAAAAAAAAATTGTCTATTCAAAGTCAGACTTCCATGGATACAAATCATGAGCCAGAATGTGTGCAATCTTAAAATTATTTCAAAGTTCAGCAGAATCTTCACTGTCTGTGTGACTGGACCTGAAACCACTGAAGACTGAGTTGCTTGAAGATGATACCTGTTTAAAAAGCTGAATATTGGCATTTGTCTTAGAATAAAGCATTAATGGACACTTGTCATCAACAGTGATGACACGTTTCCGCCTTAAGTAGTGTACTGTAAATCTAGCAACATTTATTTTAGATTATTTATTTTTTAATTTTGTGTAAATTTCGAACATTATAATTTGTATTATATTACCATGGATTTGGTTTTAAAAAACGAGTTACCACAGATGCGATGTGGTTTCTAATAGCTTTTGAGAGAGTGACAATAAATTTGCCATCTCTCTTCTGACTGTCATAATCCATTCTCTTCCGCTCTTTTTTTTTCATTTGGAAAATTATGGAAATGTTATAGTGGCATTTTTCTTAGGATGTTGGAGCAATTGGATAAGCAAAAATTATATTTGTCATGGTCTGCCATTCACCACTATCAAAGTTTACCCTACAATCGTTTACATCTGCATTCCAAAACCCAAAAGCGTAAAAGGTTCCATTCTCTATTTCGTGATAAGGAGCTGAGCATTTAGCACATTCCAAACATTGAGAGCAAAATTAAGCATGTGAATGGCTGGTTTCAGTAAGGTGCGGTGTAGGTGACCTTTAAAAGATGAATAGGAGTTACACTGATTCATTGTCATTAAATTTCAATGTCTCTATGCAACTAAAACTACTGATCAGGTGACATTTTTTTCATTTAAGCATGGCTTTCAGATGATAAATTCTTCAACTGAAAACTATTTTCTGACCATGTGGGACCTCGTTCATTATCATATATTCATGTTTGCATTAAGTCCCATTTGTGGCAAAGGTTGAGAACAAATCAGTTGTGCTGTCAATTAATGCATTGCACCTCACCACCCGCTGTGATAAGCTTATTGCTGTCGTGGATATACTAGTGTAGCTCAACAATTAAGCTTCAAATGTGCACTTTGTTTTTGCAGCAGAAGTGCAAAGCCTCTGTGAGTGCGGTCTGGGGAGAGCTGAGATTACAGTGGTCATGGTATTTACAATGTGCGTTTGATTACATTGAATACTGTAGTTTGAGACTTCGCTGATGCAAGAGTGGATGCGGATATAGCACCATCTGCTTATCTGAGGTCGACTGTGACTGGTATGTTTTGTCACAATTATTTTCGTAGCAATTAAAGGGATATATTTTGCCCATATGACTTTCTTTCGGGGAACACAAAAATATATTTTTTTGGCAGAATGTTAGCTATCCAGTCACCCGACATGGCAAAGCACCAACTCAGTTTTCATAACTGTGACTTGAACTTTACCTATTCTTTTTTTTTTTTTTTTTCAGGCATTATTAAAAAAAATTCCTGAGTGTCATGAATTATCTCTAGGTAGAATAAACATATAATATAAAAGGATGTTTCTACAGAAAATACTTCAGTACTCTACGGTGTCTAGGACTTCTGACTTCCTTCTAATCCATCAGAATGACCCTAAAAGGCAAATATGCCATAGTTCTGCTTATTTTGGCAGTGCCAAGTAATTTTACAATAATAGTGATCTTTCCCACCACACTATATATCTTTTTGAGACAGACTGTACCCACTGTGAAAGTTCACCATCAGATTCAGCTATATATATATATATATATATATATATATATATATATATATATATGTACATTACTAGTAGTAAATGTGCCTTTATATCACCAGTAGAGCAATACACATAACACTGTAGACTGCATACATAAAAGTATTGTTGTCACTGATTGTCAAAAGTGCTTTCATTTCAAAATACTTAGGTGGAGCAACACTCATAGCTATGTGAAGATAAACACCCTAAATAGAAATGAATGGCATCTGTGTCAAGAACAGCTCGAAAGTCAGGATCATCTGGGCACAAGTCCTCAATTTTTTGTAAACTATTATGTAGTGAATTTTTTAAGATTTCTATAGAGCTGTTCAGTCATGGTGTCAATTTGCAGGCAAACCTGGAATGCTAATTTGCCATGTGCTCTCTCAGGAATTTCCTGATATATTTCCTGTTTTTAGTAGGAATGTCATAAAATGTTGATTCATTGATCGTCACATTATTTTCTCAATACATTTTTGAAGCATCGATATGTAGCATTAGCCGACATTTAAATTAGAAGCCTAACTTGAAGCCTAATGTGCTTCAAGGCCACCACCATCGTCCCCATGCCAAAGAAGTCTTCAGTGTCCTGTCTCAACGACTACCGTCCCGTCGCACTCACACCCATCATCATGAAGTGCTTCGAGAGGCTCGTCATGAGGTACATTAAGACCCAGCTTCCCCCCTCACTAGACCCACTGCAGTTTGCGTATCGTCACAACCGTTCATCAGACGACGCCATCGCCACCACCCTCCATCTGGCCCTCACCCACCTAGATAAAAAGGACTCATACGTTCGAATGCTGTTCATAGACTTCAGCTCAGCATTCAACACAATCATTCCTCAGCACCTGATTGGAAAGCTGAACCTGCTGGACCTGGACACCTCCCTCTGCAACTGGATCCTGGACTTCCTGACTGTGAGACATCAGTCAGTCCAGATCGGTAACAGCATCTCCACCACCACCACCACACTGAGCACTGGGCCCCCCAGGGCTGTTTGCTCAGTCCACTGCTGTTCACTCTGCTGACTGTGCAGCAATGCACAGCTCGAACCACATAGACAAGTTCGCCGATGACAAGACCGTGGTGGGTCTCATCAGCAAGAACGACGGGTCAGCATACAGAGAAGAGGTGCAGCGGCTAACGGACTGGTGTAGAGCCAACAACCAGTCTCTGAATGTGGACAAAACAAAAGAGATGGTTGTTGACTTCAGGAGAGCACTCTCAGATAAAAATCTATGGCTCCTCTGTGGAGATCGTCAAGAGCACCAAATTACTTGGTGTTCACCTGGCGGAGAACCTCACCTGGTCCCTCAACACAAACTCTATTACCAAGAAAGCCCAGCAGCGTCTCTACTTTCTTCAAAGGCCGAGGAAAGCACATCTCCCACCCCCCATCCTCACTACATTCTGTAGAGGGACTTTTGAGAGCATCCTGAGCAGCTGCTTCACTGCCTGGTTTGGGACTTGCACCATTTCGGACCGCAAAGCCCTGCAGAGGATAGTGAGAACAGCTGAGAAGATCATAGGGGTCTCTCTTCACTCCATCAAAGACGTTTAGATAAAATGCTGCATCCGCAAAGCAACCAGCATTGTGGATGACCCCACACACCCCTCACACAAACTCTTCACCCACCTGCCGTCTGGCAAGAGGTACCGAAGCATTCGGGCCTCACGGCCAGACTGTGTAACAGCTTCTTCCCCCAAGCCATCAGACGCCTCAATACTCAGGGACTGGACTGACACACACACACACACACACACACACACACACACCTGTACACCATCCAACTTTTGCACATGTCCAGAGTTGCACTTTTAATTATTGTCACTTTATACCTGGCTGCTACCTCAATAACTGCTATGTCCATAGAACACTATTTCATAGTATGTTATGTTTACATTTGGCATTTTAGAAAGTGTCATCTTTTTACACTACTCGATTACAAATGTGTACTGGTCGGCGCTGCACTGTCTCTTACTGTGCCTATTGTCCTGTTCCTTGTAGTAATTTATTGTACTGTCCCGTACTTTTTGTACATGTTTGCATGTGCACTTTATGTAGAAATGTTATTTAGTCTGTGTAGTCTCATGTGGTTCTGTGTTTATCCTATGTTGTTTTATGTAGCACCATGGTCCTGGAGGAACGTTGTCTTGTTTCGCTGTATACTGTACTAACTGTATATGGTTGAACGACAATAAAAACCACTAGACTTGACTGGACTTGTAATTTATCTGCGTTCCAATTCAGGGTCAGTTGGCCCTGTTTAAAGTAGTCTGGCATAATAGTGTTGCAAGACCACAAGGAGGTGAAATAACATTTCTTGAAGCAGGTCGCACACCAGACGAGAAACGTCACATTGTGGGTTGGACAAGGCACAGGTGACACAAACCGGACGCATCAATGCTGTGCAGGTGACAGTCCAAAGTTGTGACTCTAGTGACCATACACACAAAAGTTATAAAGGTTTTTGTACTTCACGAATGAACAAAGTGACGTTGATGAGTTTGTAGGTCAGTGTATGAAACTGGTGTAACAGTGCAAATTTGCAAACAAAACAATGTAGCGGCTGTGGTGTGTGCACCTTCATAGATTTTTTATTTTTTTTATTTTAGAACACGCAATTTTGTCTGCCAGACACGTCTGGTGTGTGGGCCCCTTTTAAGTTACCCTGCCGCTTACACTTTACCAAGAAATATTTATGAAGAGACAAAGATTTTTGTGCCACGAGTAGCCCTATTTTAGTGTTTCTGAAAAATAAAATGCTGATATAGATCGATAATTATCTAGAAAATGTTCTGATTATCGATGAGTGAAAAAGGCATCGATCCCGAGCCTAGTTTTTAGAATGTACATCTTTAAAAAACACAGTAGCTTTAAAATCCATGATTGATTTATAAATGTGTGCAAATTATGTTTTAGAACAAAACGTGAAACCTCTTCAAGTAATTTTAACCACAGACCTAAAACTGCCATTATAAAAACTATTGGCTTGAAAATGCTAATTGCATTTTGGGTTTATGACTACTATCTGAACAGCACATTTGTAGCCCAACAAAATTGAATGCCAATTTATTTCCATTAATTTGTTCATGTTAAACTTAAATAATGACTAGGGTTGTAATGATTTACTCATTTTCTCGATGCATCGATTACTATCCTGCCAATCTATACGCATGATAATCAAATCGAATTTCTTTGTCGAATCATTCTAAATTTCGAAAAAGTTTTTTCAGCCCAAATATTCACAACCAAGCATAACAAGAATTTTCAATATACAGTATATATTGTAGTCCTAAAATGACTGAACCTATTTAAACAACATTTATCTGCAGGTCTCTACTGAACAAAAATGGATTATCAGATTATTCAGACTCAAGGTCACTTTGGTCCTTCAAAGACTTGTACGCCCTTTTAATACGTCATCCAGAAGCACACGGCAGTAAACAGATAACTAGATCTTTCATGAAATTCAACTCTCAGACAAGCCCCACCCCCAGCTTTCAGTACCGATTAAAGCCAGTGGTTTTTAGGCTGTGACATAAGTAGGATTGTTCCTACAGATGGTGTATAGTTCCGCTCATAACCATCAGTCGGTAACAGAGCACAATAGCAGAGCTTAAGAGCTCAAAGCAGATGCATGATACAGTTATAGTTGCAACAAACCTTCTTACACAATGAATGACGAGCAGAGCTCTGACATAGACGGGTGCAGTGTTGATGGATTTTGTTTGTAGTCATCGTGCCTTCCACTATGAGTGTATCTGTGGCAGCGGGGGCCATTTCTCTTTGCAGGTCGCTGAGGTATCCGATGTCCCTGGCCTGTGTAATATAATTTTGGATGGTTCTCAGCAGCTCTCACCCATAAACATTTGCACTCACTGTAGGAAGCTGCAACACATTTTCTTCTCTTATCTAGCTGCATTGGCTCTGGATAGATAAGACAGCAGTTTGTTTTGGCCACCTTCTGTAACTTCCACATTAATAGTTATGCCTGAGTAATGTTTGCTAGCCCCACAGTTTGTTAACTAAGCGATGCATACTGCAAGCAAAAATGGCAAGTGGTTTTGCAGCTTCCTGGAGTAAAAGGCATACATGTTTTTATTTATTTATTTATTTATTGACTTTTTATCAGTTTGCCTGGAAGCAAATTCGTATTTACAAAGTACAGAGTTGATACAGTCATCACTTTTGAGGAAGAACACTTTTTTTTATACAACGACAGGATTTGCCAACGTTTTCCAGATTAGTGGCATGAAATATTTGAATAATACTCAAAGAGTTTTGTTTGAGGCACTTAGAATGAAAGGACTGGTCCAGGTTCAATTTAAGCTCAATCAACAGCATTTGTGGCATAACGTTGATTATCACAAAAGTACAAATTCAAAATTCACAGAAGTTTCCACTCGTCCCCTGTTTATTAATTGTAATAAGGCACTTATAATGGAAGTGAATGGGGTCAGTCCATAAACATTGAAATTCACACTGTTTTAAAAGCCACAAGATGTAAACATTATACTGTACATGTTAACATGATTTTAACATGATTGGAAAGGCCTATAACTTTACACAGATAAGGTTAGTAAAATATTTTTTCACACTAAAACCATGTTTACATGTATAATGTTTATGTCTTGTACTTTTTTCTATACTTTTGTGTTTTAATGTTTATGGACTGGCCCCATTCACTGTAAATGCCTTATTGTAACCTTGATTTTTTTTTTTTATTATTATTAACAAGTGATGAGTCAAAATATATATTTTTTTGGTAATCAACTTTATATGCACAATGGCATGTGCTGTCAGTTGAGCTTAAAAATTTTTGTACTGAGCCCGGAACATTCCTTTAAGTATAAGTTTAAGTTTAAATGTGCTATATGTAATATTTTTACTATACTAAATCATAAAATGTCCATGTCATTAGAAAATTTGGAAATATGCTAAGTTGAAATACTGGCTTCTCCAATAACAGTGCTACAGCCAGTATATTCTTCTTTGACGTTTCCATTCTGGGCCGGAATTTCCGTTTATGTTTTGGGCTGTATGATCCCGCCCACTACCCACTCACCAATAGTATTTCGACATCGTCAGGTTGCCAGATTTGAACAAGTTTTAGGCAAACAACACTGCGTGCTGCAGCCATGGAAGCCAGCAAACGAACTGGATCAGAGATAACAGATTTCACCCAACCAAAAAAGCCTAAAAACCACCATGACCAGAGGCGTAGTAAAACAAGGATGAATATTGAAGATGCCTTTGGAAGATGGAGACAGCTTAAAGCCCATAAATCCTTTAAAATGGATGCTGAGTTTGCTAATTTGCATGTCAACATTCTGGCAACCCACATGAGCTTCAAGTCTGGGGTGGGGAAATCAACTCTCCAATATTTTCAATTTGGACTGCAGTACTATTTCAAACACTTGTTGTCAATCTTATAACACCTTTAAGTAAAATAATTAGTTCAGCTTTTCAATGGACAGAAAATCTGTCTAAACACATTTTCTGCTGTTTTTCAAGTGTTTTATATGAAACTGTTTGCAAAGACTGCTCTGCCATTATTTGGATTCCTTTTTTTTAATGACATCCTATTACTTTGGCACAAACTTATTCAGATAAACCTGCCCTTAAATGTACGTAAAAACAAACAAACTGTGGTTGGTCACTTAACATTACATACAGTCTCTTCTCGTCTAAGTGGGCTGTTTTTGGGCTGAAGTGAAAAAGTCTGGCTACACAAGACTATGCCAGCCATGCAGGATTTTGCAGATATAGGTAGATATTAAATTCCCTTGTGATAGCAGCAAACCTCTGAGATGGCATTTTGTTTTGCTTTTCCAGCTGACACAAGCCATCATTTGGATGCCCTAACTTTAAGCCTTCTCCTATGACATCGTAAGCCTTTCGTTTGGTCTTGATAAATTGGTTTGAGCTTAGAGGCCTAGAAAAGGGGCAAATTAAATGTAATGTCCGCACACATGTTGTTCACACCCACTGAATGCTCTTATGTGGAAACACCCCATACGTCAGGGCTTAGGAATTCCTCTCTTATACAAGGCAAAGGAATCCCAGTCAGGTAGCTGTGATGTAGGAAACCTTCTACCATTTTAACCTGGGACATGACCTCACTTTTTATAATCTCACATGACAAAGGCAAAACAATCACCTGCAAAGAATTGTGCACTGAAAGTGTTTGCCTAAACATTTGTACTTTTATTAGCCCAAAGGTTATGTTTTGACAGTTTCTTGGAGGTAGCTTGTGAAACCTCATCTTAATGTGGTCTAATGCAACTAACTGCAGTGTCATACTAGAATCCAGTGAGGTAAGTAAATCAGTACAGCACTCGGAGGAACTCAACCCAGTCTAAATTATTCAGCACCAGAGTGTTAGGAATTCCTTGTCTTGTTTCACTGTTGCCCTTTGTCTGCCACCTTTGCATTCCTTAGTTTTCACTTTTGTCTTTTGGATAGCCTTCGTGTTCACTTGTCATTGTTTAGAACTACACTTCCCAGAATCCACCTGCCATCTTCACTGCCATTTTGTTCATTGTTTTCACCTGTATCTCATTCAGTCATCACTCACTGTGTATTTAAGCCCTGCTTTTTGTTCACCCCTTGTCGTTCGTTGAATGTTGTTGTTAGCCTGGTATGTGTTCCCTGCTCGTGTTTTCTAGTTTTATGTTTTATTTCCCCATTGAGGGTTTTTCTTTTGTTCCCGTGTTTTGTGTTTTGCTTGTTTGTTTACTTAATAAAGTTGAACTGCGATTGGATCCGCATCTCCTCGTCTGCTTCGCTGCCTCCATTCGTAACAGAACGAACGACCAAACATGGATCCAGCGGTTCGAAAAGCGAGCTGTCAGCTGCTCAGCCTTAGTCAGGGAAATCGTCCGGTAGAGGACCACATCCGCGATTTCCTCGCGATTGCGAAGTGCCACCGAATTCCCTGACTCCGACCTGGTGGGGTTTTTCGGGCGAGCCTGAACAGTGCGCTCAAGGAGCGGTTGCCACAGGCAACGCTGGCTGGACGCTCCACGCGTTCGTGGAGGAGACTCTGCTGGCCTGCGGTTCACCGTTTACTGTGGGCGTCATCGAGGAGAACCCTGCCACTCCTCCCACAGTGGTAACTCTCCCTTCACCCGTGGTTCGTCCCTTCACGCCTACCACGGCCAACGAGCCAGCGTTGCCAGCTTCGTCCGCCCGGCGGAGGAGGAGAAGAGGAAAGGCTTCTGCTCCCCAGTCTCCGCCTGCCACGGTCAGCGAGCCAGAGCCCCCGCCTGCCCCGGTCTGCAAGCCAGAGCCCTCGCCTGCCCCGGTCTGCGAGCCAGAGCCCTCGCCTGCCCCGGTCTGCGAGCCAGAGCCCTCGCCTGCCCCGGTCTGCGAGCCAGAGCCCTCGCCTGCCCCGGTCTGCGAGCCAGAGCCCTCGCCTGCCCCAGAGGTCAGTGAGCCAGTACCTGTCACCTCAGAGGTCAGTGAGCCAGTACCTGACGCCTCAGAGGTCAGTGCGCCAGTACCTGTCGCCTCAGAGGTCAGTGAGCCAGTACCTGTCGCCTCAGAGGTCAGTGAGCCAGTACCTGTCGCCTCAGAGGTCAGTGAGCCAGTACCTGTCGCCTCAGAGGTCAGTGAGCCAGTACCTGTCGCCTCAGAGGTCAGTGAGCCAGTACCTGTCGCCTCAGAGGTCAGTGAGCCAGCGCCTGTAACCTCGACCATCCCTGAGCCAGCGCCTGTAGCCTCGACCGTCCCTGAGCCAGCGCCTGTAGCCTCGACCGTTCCCGGGCTAATGCCAATAGCCTGGACTGACCAAAAGCCAGCGCCAATGGTCATGCCCGTCCTAGAGCCTGCGCCCCTCAAGCCTCCCAGAGCTTCCCAGAGCTCCGCCTCCCGAGCTTCCCAGAGCTCCGCCTCCCAAGCTTTCCAGAGCTCCGCCTTCCGAGCTTCCTGAGCTTTCCAGAGCTCCGCCTTCCGAGCTTTCCAGAGCTCCGCCTTCCGAGCTTTCCAGAGCTCCGCCTTCCGAGCTTCCTGAGCTTTCCAGAGCTCCGCCTCCCGATCTTTCCAGAGCTCCGCCTCCCGAGCCTCCCGAGCTTTCCAGAGCTCCGCCTCCCAAGCTTTCCAGGGCTCCGCCTCTCGAGCCTCCCAGGGCTCCGCCTCTCAAGCCTCCCAGGGCTCCGCCTCTCAAGCCTCCCAGGGCTCCGCCTCTCAAGCCTCTCGAGCCTCCCAGGGCTCCGCCTCTCGAGCCTCCCAGGGCTCCGCCTCTCAAGCCTCCCAGGGCTCCGCCTCTCAAGTCTCCCGAGCCTCCCAGGGCTCCTCTCGAACCTCCCCAGTGCTCCACCTCTCAAGCCTCTCGAGCCTCCCAGGGCTCCACCCCTCAAGTCTCTTGAGCCTCCCAGGGCTCCACCCCTCAAGTCTCTTGAGCCTCCCAGGGCTCCGCCTCTCAAGCCTCTCGAGCCTTCCAGGGCTCCTCCTCCCAAGACTCCTAGGGCTCCGCCTCCCAGGGCTCCATCTCTCAAGTCTCTCGAGTCTGCCAGGGCTCCTCCTCCCGAGATTCCCAGGGCTCCGCCTCTCGAGCCTCCCTCTGCTCTGCCTCCTGAGCCTCCCATGGCTCTGCCCCCTGAGCCTCCCGAGCTTTCCATGGTTCCTCCTCCCTCGGCTCTGCCTCCTGAGCCTCCCACGGCTCCGCCCCCTGAGGCCTCTGAGCCTCCAGAGCCTCCCTCAGCTCCGCCTCCAGAGCCTCCCTCAGCTGAGCCTCCCACGGCTCCGCCCCCTGAGGCCTCTGAGCCTCCCGAGCCTCCCTCAGCTCCGCCTCCCGAGCCTCCCTCAGCTCCGCCTCCCGAGCCTCCCTCAGCTGAGCCTCCCGAGCCTCCTACGGCTCCGCCTCCCGAGCCTCCTGCGGCTCCGCCCCCTGAGCCTCCCAAGCTTTCCATGGTTCCTCCTCCCTCGGCTCTGCCTCCTGAGCCTCCCACTCATCACTCACTGTGTATTTAAGCCCTGCTTTTTGTTCACCCCTTGTCGTTCGTTGAATGTTGTTGTTGTTAGCCTGGTATGTGTTCCCTGCCCGTGTTTTCTAGTTTTATGTTTTATTTCCCCATTGAGGGTTTTTCCTTTGTTCCCGTGTTTTGTGTTTTGCCTGTTTGTTTACTTAATAAAGTTGAACTGCGATTGGATCCGCATCTCCTCGTCTGCTTCGCTGCCTCCATTCGTAACACAGAGAAAGTGAAAGCTCACTGATGTGCTATACGATTTTCAATAAAGGCCATATTAGGATGGAAAAATCCACAACACTTCTGACTTCTCAAAGAGTAGAAGCGTCTATCAATTACACCTTAAATATAGCAAGTTGAAGAAAGATTAATTTCATTGTACTGAAAATTATTCATTTCATTGTATTGGACTTTAAAGAGTTTTTAAAGAGACAAATTGCAATTGGAAGTTTTGCATTAGATTTGAGGGAATTTATATAGCAGATACAGTATACAAACTTAAAGGGATATTTCACCTAAAAATGTACATTTTTGCATAATTTATATTCACCTCATATCATTCAAAATTTGTATTACGTTTTGCTTATGCAGAACAAGGAAAAACTTTATGAAGATCACAATCTGTCTTTTCATTACAATGGCATATGATGGGTTTTGGTGAGAAATAACCCGGAATGTAAGTCATGCAAAGAATATTCATTAAATGATGTTCTTTTCTGTTCCACAAAAGAAAGAAAGTCATACAAGTTTGGAGCACCATGATGGTGAGTAAATTATGCTAGAAGTTTTGAGTGAATTATTTCTTTAAAATTTACAGTCATTCTTATCTAGAAAAAAGAACCAACAATATCAATGATATCTTGTTTGATAGTTTTTTGACATATAAAAACTGGTACTGGTATACCACGGTTACCACACCTTAAGACATAATTCAGGGTTTTATCTCAAGACATTTTCTGGTTTTCGTCCTTCAAATACTCTTGTAAATGGAACTACTTTCTTCCACCATGGATTCAGCATCTTGCTTTAATGCAGTCCGAGCCTTCATTGCTAGTTCAAAAACATCACTTTAGAACTAGCAACGGATGATTGCAAGGCTTGTGCTGCTTTACTGGAGCACTTACTGGAGTAATAAGGTAGTGCGCTTGAGCTGTGTGTGTGTGAGTTTGTGTGCGAGATTGTTTTTGAAGTATCGTAAGAGAGAAACTTAGAAACTGAGAGAGAATAGCCACCATCAAAATGTCTATATTGCCAAAAATCAATGACCTCTTCACAATGATCCCAATACAACCTATGAAAAAATGGTTTGATACACTACACCACAAAATAGGTAAACTTTACTGGAAAAATACGAAACTTAGAATTAAACTCAATACATTACAAATGGGTAAAGACCAATTTTCAATATTATTATTTAGCAGCTCAATTATAATATCTTAGCAAATGGACAATAACCACTTTCACAACCCATGGCTAAAATTAGAACAATGTATATGTGAAGAAATAGCAATATCTGACCTACCCCACATTAGCGACATAATCAAACACCACAGTTTATTTCAAAACACTGCTATTCAGACAACATTGACAGCCTGGTGGATAATTAACAAAATAACCAGTCACTTTATCACAACATATATGTCAATATGGCATAACCCCAATTTTACTATAAATAAAACTCTGCTAGTAAACAAAAATTGGATTGAATTAGATGAAATGTATAAACACTTACACCATCTCTTCATGGACAATAACTTTATTACATTCTCAGAACTGAAAAAGAAATACAACATAAATAAAATCTATATTTCTACTATTTACAAATAAAAAGTTCTATCAAAGAAATAGAATAGCAATCACATAATTAATAACACCACCACTTATTGAAATTATTATTAAGATTAGTAACACCACAGAATTATTATCTTAGTTATACAATTTACTGTATTCAGTTTTAGTACAAATACAAACATACAATTAAACCAATACAAAATCATACACAGAACACACCTAACACAACATATAAAGTTTAAAGTGGAGATAGTAGATTCTGACTAATGCACACATTGTACTCTCAACATAACAGACGACTATCTTTATGTACTATGGTCATGCCCTTCCGTTGCTTCATTCTGGAAAGAAATTGTCACTAAAATATCAACCTTCTTCAAATATGATAGTCCAGCAATTCCATCCTTATTCCTTCTAGGAGACCTCTCAACAATTACTTCCACAGTTGAATACACAACTCATCTTCTTTTGTCTCTAGCTATCGTCAAGAAAAAAATTCTCATTACCTGGAAAAATAAAAGCCAAGTATCCGTCACACAATAGCTACAATTACTTAAAGATTAAATAACTAATGAACAACAAACAGCTTCATTTATAAATCAACTTCATAAATTCACTCTGCTATTAACACCACAGTGAACTCCCTCAATTGAATCGACACCCCACACCACACAACATAATTTATTATATCACTAAAACACACACACACACACACACACACACACACACACACACACACATGTTGTGTTTCCATGTTTTATGGGGACTTTCCATAGACATAATGGTTTTTATACTGTACAAACTTTATATTCTAACCCCTAAACCTAACCCTACCCATAAACCTAACCCTCACAGAAAACTTTCTGCATTTTTACATTTTCAAAAAACATAATTTAGTATGATTTATAAGCTGTTTTCCTCATGGGGACCGACAAAATGTCCCCACAAGGTCAAACATTTGGGTTTTACTATCCTTATGGGGACATTTGGTCCCCATAAAGTGATAAATACACGCTCACACACACACACACACACACACACACACACACTTTATATTTAATACAACCACAGTGAATTGATGCCCCACTCTACATTATTGTGAATAATATATTCTGTTATGGTTTGCTGTTCTATTATTATATTCTATTCCAGCCTACCATGTGATATTATATATTTCATAATATATTATATTATTACATTATACTTTTTTCTTTTTTTATTATACTATATCTAATTATTTAATTCTGTTATTTATGATATTAGAATATAACTGCATCTGTACCGAAGAACAATTAACATCATAATTCTCTAAACCACTTTTTATCTCAAGAATTAAACACCCCTTGCAGACTTAAATATTTATTATATTGTATTATAATAATTTAATGTATTATATTAAAAAGTTTGCATATCACGAAAATGGATATGTATATTTATAGTGCCGCCTTTAAGAACTCTAAGAAGGTCTGCACTGGGCGTCCTACTCGGGAGTTTGCATGCCTTTGGCTCTAGATATGGTGAATTGCCCTCACTGGAGTACCTCGATGAGAACTGCCTTTTTTATTTTTTTTCCTCTCTGGTGTGATGATTGGGTCCCACAACTCACACTGAATGTCTGAGATGGATCTCAACATCACTATTGGGAAGCACTTTATTAGTGTACTATACTTGCCTCAACTGTCCCTCAGTTTTACATGATGTCAGTGCAGGATCTTCACATCGGGTGATCGGGACAGAGGAAATTGTAATGTTCTTGGGAGCAGAGGGCAGTCCTTGACCGGTCGGGCGAAGAGGGTGCTGTTTCTAACCTATGGAATCTAGGTCTATCTTATCAGATATCATATATTAATACATGTTTTAATATATGCATGTGTGTGTGTGTGTGTGTGTGTGTGCGTGTGTGTGTGTGTGTGTGTGTGTATGTATGTATATACGTATATATATATATATATATAAAAAGAGGAAAGAAGAATTCCACAAAGAATAGAATCCAAAATTACTACCACAATTTTGTCTCTCCCCACATGGTCCTCACTTAGAGCTTTCCAGAAAGGACAAATATCTTTCCCATTTCTTACCATACACATCCAATCTGCCAAGCAGCTTATATGATATCTTTTCAAATGCCACAACCATGCCCAATTTGGTGAATCATTCTTGAAATGAGGGAGCCCCAACTTACTTCCATCCTCTAAGAATAATTTGTCTGCCAATCATTACTCTAGTTTGGACCCAGATTTTTTGTATATTTGTCACCTACTTTAATAACCACCCCATTCACCAATACAAATAGTCTGGGGCAGAATTAAATTTGAGTATTTAGAACCTCACAGATAAAAATATGGTCTCTTACCCAGAATTCTTGAATCTTAGCACAGAACCACAGAGCATGGGCTATGTCTCCATCCTCCAACTGACATCGCCAGCAGATAGGTGTGATTTTTAAACCAAGCCAAACAATATAGAGGGAATCCAGTAGAAACGATGCAACATCACCTACTGAATAAAGCATACCCTTAGCATCCCTAGACATAGTTTTCAATTGTATTTTTATTATTTTCCAACCCATCCTCAATTATCAAGAACAAATCTCTTTCCCCTAACCTCTTATGAGCTGTTAAGGCCCCGTCGCTCAGACTCTGAATCGACGAGGAATAATTGACGCTTCATGCCCCTTTCCAAAGGATGTGAGCACCATACAAAGGGTCTCTGCAGCTTTAGGGGGCTGTGTTCTACCAACAAATATAGTACAAAGTACCTGAAATACCTGAAAAATTGAGACCTAGAAATTCCAAATTGCTGCATTATATTTTCAAATGATTTCAAAGCTCCATTTTCATAAAGGTCACCAAGTGTAGCAACACCCCTCTCCATCCATTCTTTCCAGCAAAAGCAAACTTATAAACTATAAACTTGTTAATACATAATTTGGGATTCAGCAACATGCTTGAGGAAACATTTAGGTAAGTATCAAATTTTAACATCCGAAAAACCTTCTTCCATACTGAATGTATGTTTGAAATATTGTTATGCATTTTTACTTCTCTAGGAAGTTTGATAGAAAGAATTTACAATGGTGAGATTGGGGCAAGAATTGCTTGTTCAGTGTAGTACCAGGGAGGATCTTTCTCTGGTGGAAGAGACCAATGGGCCAGGTGACTAAAATTAGAAACATACTAATAAAACAAATTTTTGGGGAGGCCTAAACCTCCTATTGGTCTATGTAACTTACTGAAATGCAACTGAGGTTGTTTACTATTCCAAATAAAAGACTTAGATATACTATTAAATTGTTTAAAATAAGAAAAAGGAACTTCTAGAGGGAGAGACTGTAGTTGATAATTGAATTTGGGGATACAATTAATTTTTATATCATTGACCTTATCTGCCATAGACAAATGTAGAGAAGCCCTCCTATCCACATCACACGAGAACATTTCATTATTGAGTCAAAATTAACTCTAAATAAATCTCTCAAATTTGCTGGAAATAAAATGCCTAAATACCTAATGCCTTACTTGGGCCATTGAAAGGTGCCATGACAGGGCAATATGCTGTCAGAACAAGAGCTAAAGTAGAATTAGAAAGTAAAGTCGATTATGTAGTAGTTTAAAGTAGTTTATGTACCACACCTCCTGCTACAATATCTGGAAAATCATCTTCTTTTCTTATTGTGGCTGCTATTGGTTCCAGGGCAAGACAGACAAATATAGGGGATGTATATGTATAAGAGATGTATTTACTCTGCTTAATTGATTACCCAGATGTGACGAGGAGTAGGGCGTGGCCAGGCCGTGATGGAACACGGCCAGCACTGAATCAGCTGATCAGCGTGGAGTGAAATAAAGGGCAGCTGGAGATGCCGGTTCGAGAGAGAGAGAGACGCACATGTCCGTGTAGCCTGTATGTCTGTATCCTTATGTTTTATGTTGTTGTTTTGAGTGCGTTACTGTGGAGACATAGCGTGTGTGGAGGCTTCGCACTATAATCCGCAGCATCCGTGCACAACTGACCATGTGTCCCACCGAGAGCAAACCACATTATAGTGACCACGAGGAGGTTACCCCATGTGACTCTACCCTCCATAGCAACCGGGCCAATTTGGTTGCTTAGGAGACCTGGCTGGAGTTACTCAGCATGCCCTGGAACTTGTGACTCCAGGGGTGGTAGTCAGTGTCAAAATAATCAAATAATTTGGTGAGTGATATGGAAAGGCAGTTACTGGAAAATAATTGCACACCTTAGAAAGTCCATCAACCAATCAGAATCAAGCATTCAACAGACCTGTGGTGTAAGTTAGGCATATGTGGTTTCATTTGAAAGCTTAGAATCTGAAATTTTCTGAGAACCCCATCTATTTGCATTTATTTACATAAAATAACAAAATAAGGCCTGAAAACCTTTGTGTTGCAAAGTGGCCCCACCTAGAGGTTATGTTGTAGAAATATTTTAATTAATATAAAAGTCCTTCACATAGCACTTAAATAGACAAGTCATATATCAAATGAAAGCTCTCATTCTCAGGAAGGTGACTGTATAGTTTCTTTTGTTTCGGTAAGGCATAAAATGCAAACATCTCTTTTCTGTGCTGACCACTGATCTGTAAGCCCCAAACTTTATATCAAATCTTACCTTGGGTTGTTAGCTTTAAAACGAGTTCTAAAAAATTACATGTTTACTTGTTTGTTAGCTTGCTTGTCAAATATACCAGTCCAATGTCCGATATTCTAATGTTTTTTTCTAAAACGTCCAGTAGGAAAAGTATGAGAAACAATCATCTGAAGAATAGGTTCCCATCTGTAGAAGATGAAATTGTACACATAATTGTAAAGCTGAATGCATTGCAAAGCATTCTCTAATTTCCAGTGACACCAACATTTTCAACAAAGCAGTGTAGAAGCTCTCAGCACTTTGGGTGGGTGAGGGCTAAAATGCATTAGAGCACCACCTACATTTCAGATCAGTATAATGTGAAGGAAGGTGATAGAAGAAAAAAAAAATTATAGTACTTATAAAAAATAAAATAAGACTTTTTGCTTGAAAACAGAGAATACAGAACTGAAAGGGAATGCTTTTAAAGTTTAGACATGTAAAAATGCTAAAAAAATTTATCATACAACTGTAAACATATTCAGTGTTATTTATTAATAATTGCAATCATCAACTTAAAATATAGGGAGTTATCAGTAAAAAGAGACAACATAGTAAACATTTCAGGTGACAGCGCAAAAATCCTGCAGAGTACAAGAGGTTTAATAAATATTGCCAGTATACAGCCAAAAACACTATAGATCTGATAAGAGGAACAATTGTCACAGGTCAAAGCTAATTGACAAGGATAGTTGCCAAGTCCCACAACAGAACAACACCATAAATGACAAAATAACTGAATCAGTACCTCAGCGAACCTGTCCTTTCTTATGACACCAATTTATAACACCGCTTGGAAACTGCAGTTATTCAAGGTCAGAAATGATGCATAACCGTGTGTAAGAAACACAACTCATGGAAAATCACAACACATTCAATCTATTTACGACATGTGGAGAAAGGCAAAGTAGGTTTTCAACCCACAATGTGCATTGCCAACTGTTAAACATAGTAAGAAATCTTCAAATGATATGGGCGGCCATAATGTGGGAGTCGTTGAGTCTTTGTTTAGTCCATACTCTTTTTCTATTTACCATTAAACCACAGAAAATGTTGACTATTGTTGACTGTAAGATGGATGTAGGGGTGAGTAGGGATAATTGTAACGGTCATAAAATGTAACATTGTTAATAACTTAATGCAAACTGCACTCATGGTGTATATATTAGATATGTGCAAGTAATGTAATGTACAGTTTTAGTAACAACTAACATGAAAACTGATCATTGTGATATTTTCGACAAAACAATCTTTAGTGAATTGTTGGTTTTATGGTCATCATTTTATTTACAGTAAATCAAATCATACATAGTATTTAAAGCTTGTTTCTCCTTCAAAACTTTCATGTGTTTTGTGTGGTTTCTGGCCTAAATTTGGTGTTGCAAACCATCTGTAATTTTCTCTGTCTGTATGAATGTAACAGCTGCCTCTATAGCCCAGAGGAAATAAGGGTCCAGCACATAAACTGTTAACATAAAAACTGCCAATTAAATAATTTTAGTGTTTCTACGGGGTTTGTTAACATGTGTATTTTCCATCAGTTTGTGCATGTTCATGTATGTATATAATTGAGTTATAAATCGAATTAACACTGGTAATTATATGCTGACATGTCAAAGATGTTTGAGGTGAATATTTAAATTAGTCCTGAATAAATGAGCAAAACCCAAAAAGTGTTAAAATGATTCCTGCTTTCCTCTATTGAATTGACTGTAAAGTGGACCTTAAAAACAACACTCAAGTGCATACATACTGTATGTTGCTAAGTGTTTTTTCCGTTTGCTCCCAGGGTGTCCTTGGGTGTGTGAGAACTCTAGCCAAATACCTGGCAGCAGCTCAAGCAGAATAAATTACCAGCTCAGCGTAACAATTCAGTACTCGACTTTCATGCTTGTTTGGTGGTCAGGACTTCTAGGCTTCAGGACAGATTCGGTGAAGAGCAAGCAATTACTTCAACTCACAGCTTGGTCCAGCGATCAGCCAAAAGGTGTTATTATTAACACATAATAATTGTAACATGCTGGGATCGATCGATCTATCTATCTATCTATCTATCTATCTATCTATCTATCTATCTATCTATCTATCTATCTATCTATCTATCTATCTATCTATCTATCTATCTATCTATCTATCTACCTACCTACCTACCTACACTGGTGGCCAGAATTTTGGAATAATGTACAGGTTTTGCTGTTTTGGAAGGAAATTGGTAATTCACTTTAATTTCAATTGAATTAACCACAAAGTTACTGGTGTCAGGACATTACTGGTGTAAAAAACAGCACCATCACTATTTGAAATGTTATTTTATTTTGTATCTTATCTATACACAGGCCCCATACACTCCAACACCTTATCCTTGAGTAATCATGCTAATTTGGTTCTAGAAAATCACTTGCCATTATATTTGGTTATTTGGTTTGTTAAATGAAGCTTAACAATGTCTTTGTGTTTTGATTTTTTTTAGTTGCCACAGTATGAAATAGACTGGCATGTCTTCTGGTCATTATTAGGCCAAAAATGGCGAAAATGAAACAGCATTCTCTAGAAACTCATCAGTCAATCATTGTTGGAATGAAGGCTATACAATGCTTACAAAGATTTAATTCAAAGGTGAACACTACAGTCTTCAAAGACAAAGGACAACTGGCTCTAACAAGGACAGAATGAGATGTGGAAGGTCAGATGTACAATTAAACAAGAGAATAAGTACATCAGAGTCTCTAGTTTGAGAAATAGATTTGTCACATGTCCTCCGCTGACAGCTTCATTTAATTCTACCTGCTCAACACCAGTTTCATGTACAACAGTAAAGAGAAGACTCAGGGGTGCAGATCTTATGGGAAGAACTGCAAAGAAAAAGCCACTTTTGAAACAGAAAAACAAAAAGAAAAGGTTAGAGAGGGCAAAGAAACAGACATTGGACAACAGATAATTGGAAAAGAGTGTTATGGATCTTAACCCCCTTACACTGTTACAATATATATATTTATAATGAATTATAATTATTTATTGTATATAAGCTTATGATTTTTATGAGTTTTAGGTCTTATACGTTTACATGGATGACACTCTTTGTACAATATATGCTGTGATTCTGTTTTTCACCCACAGCGCTGACTAACTAAATAACTAATGAACGAATGAAGGAAGGAAGGAACAAACTAGCTAGCTAGCTCACCCACTTAGTCACTAACCAACTCACTCACTCACTCACTCACTCACTCACTCACTCACTCACTCACTCACTCACCAAGTCACTGACCAATTCAGTCACTCAATCAGTCACAAACTTACAAAATCATTATATCACTCATTAAAGGAGGAGTAAGTCATTATAATCAATATGCTTTTTGTCAAACTCCATGAATATCTCTTCACACTAGCTGTCCATTCTGTTTGTACGCTGAAAAAAAATCTGGTGTTTGTACACAGCCCTGGCTCTGTAAATGGGAAAATAAACAAATCACACAACACTATTGTGCATGCATAGCTGGGGGGCGAAGCTTCTGAAGGAGCACTGAAGGGAGGGAGGGGTGTGTTTGTTTGGCTGTTGAGTTCAAATATCAACAGTCTTTCTCAGGAATCACTTAATCCACCTTTAAGTAATTAACTAACTGATTCACCAACTTAAATCCAGGATAAAATGTTCTGGAAGGTACACATTTCTGGTTTGGTCTTGATAAAGGGTTACTGAGCTTTATTCATTATGCTGTGGGGGTACAGAAGACAAAACTGATGAGAAACCCTGCAATAGGCTCAAGTTTAGGGGAGATTGCAAGCTTTGTATCCTAGACGTATGTAAATGATCACCAGAAGCATCATCATAAAGTTACCAGAATATCTGAAAAGTTAAAGGAGTTTTAAAAGCCATAGTTTCAAATGTAAAATTATTTATCTTGTTTGAGTCTCATTGGATAAGTGGGAGGACATTTTTTTGACAGGCCAGTTTAATGTAGTGCAGAACAAAAGATTGATGTGAATGTTCAGCATAATGCACATTCACCTCATCCATTCTGTTGAACTGGAACCAGGCCAAAACTCCCTGAAATATGTTATGCTTGACAAATTCTCACTGGGGCTTTGAACTTTTCAAGGCAAAAGCCTCAAATGAATAAGAATGTGTTGCTGCAAAATCTGCCTAATTAGTTAAAGGCTCTAAAAATAAAGGATATGTTAATAGTATAGCTAATTATAAATTAATATAGCTTAAAGTTAGCATGAAATCAAAACTGACCCCATTTGCTAAGTTCCTGGCATTATTGTGCATGATTAATGTGTAGTCTACGCTATTCCAAATCTTTTAGCAAAATGTAACAACTTTTGCACTCTCTGAAATATTTTTCCTTTAATTTAAACTGTTAACATCCAAACCTTGTATTGTTTTTATTTAATAAATGTGACAAAGCGCTTCATAAAGTCTTTCTAATAGGGTATATTCAATTTAGAGAGAAACAAATGTGCTTCACCTGACAGAAGGACATGACAAGCACAACCAACGGTCCAGTTGTAGTTTCTCCATTATCAGTAATTTGAAGTATATAGCAGTGGAAGTTGCCCACAGTAGAACTGAACCATGGCCTGAAGTCCTCACCTTATCTGACTGACCAGAGCTTGTCATGTCCAATTAGAGAAACGCTGCTTTGTTCTAATCCCATCTCCCTGAGGCCACCGTTGATTTAAAGTCCTAGATGAAAGACACCACATAATAGAACTCTTTCGGGAGTCTGAATCTACAATATTCTATTCTGAAACTTCAACTTATTCTAATTTAATGTGAGGATATTGGTGAAAGTAATTTCCTTAATGTATAATACAACATAAACTGAAAATTACCAGCAGATGATTATTGCACGAGTAATCGCAGAGGCAATAAAAAGCAGCTGCGTGTTTTTTTTTTTTTTATTTCTATTTTTCTTCCTTTTTCAGTCATAATGCAAATATCACACAAGTTGCAATTAAGTTCATTTCTCATCAAGGCTAAACACATAAGCACAATTCAACTGTATATATGTAGACAGGGACACATTTGCACATAAACAAGACTGAATATTTGAAATAATTATCACAGGTTTAGAGAATGTTCTGTAAAGATGAACTTTTTTGCCACATAGAGGAATACTTACAGTATAAACGTGCTATTTTTGCAAACAATAAAAAGCAACCACATTGTTTAAGAATCCAACTGACCCCAGTCAACTATCTGTTCACCAACAGAAAGGGTTAGTCTGGAATTATTTCCTCATCAGCACACAAACTACTGCTGGGCTCCTGTTTCTTGCCTCGTTTCAAAGGTCCAGGGCACTAGATTGTAACCAGAGATTCAAGAATGGGATGGAATGTTCCATTCACTTACATACACTGAGTTTACAGGACAGTGTACACCTGAACTGCACAACCAAGCAAACCTCCATTGTGTAAGATCCTCACTTTGAGCTTGTTAATGCTGATATCACCATAATTCCTCAGGCTAAAGATATATTTGTGCTTGCCTTTTATAAATCAGTGTGAACTGTTTGACTGTCAGCAAATAGTCACTCATCAGAAAATCTATGATCCAGTGACTCATTCTTCTCTTTTCTTTGGCTATAAGTGCAAATACTACAAAATGAATTGTGCTGTTGAACTGCACAATGATAAAAAAAGCACCATAAAAGTGTCATAAATGTATTTGTGCTACAGTATATTCCAAGTTCTGAAGCCGTGCAATAGTTTTGTGTGACAAACAGCCTTAAATGAGAATAGTCTTTCACTGAAAATATTTCCCTCTGCTGTAGCTCTCAAATTAAATATGCACCATTGCATGCATCATGTCAGATGTAACATCAGTGATGACTGGTCACGTTGCAGTGACGTCATGGATGTGAAACCTAATGCGTTCCATTAGTATCATTTTGCAAAAATGCAGCCACAATCACTTAATTTTCATTACATCAGACTGGATGCATCTGGGGAGTCATATTTAAATGGATGCAGACCTCAGAGAGAAAAAATATTATGTGAATAACAACTTAAATTTGTATGTGATCCTTGCACAAAGTTAGTAATTACTTCAGAAGACTTTGAATCTAGTACACAAATCATATGGACTTCTTTTCTTAAACTTTAATTTATTTTTATTTTTTTTGTTATTTTCAAGCTGAACAGAAAAGTTCCCATTTGCTATAATTATATGGAAAAGAGCGACCAGTAGATTCTTCAACATTTCTCCTTTTGTGTTACACTGAAAGAAGAAAGTCAAATGGATTTACAACAGCATGAGTGTGAATAAATTATGACAGAATTTTTATTTATTTATTTTTAAAAACAGAAGGAGTTGCATAAGTGAAAGATTCTTGTAAATGGTCTTGAAATTTGTTCTTTTTGCATTCAGTTGATAACATAGTCATGGTCCTTATTGTTCTCTACACTCACTCACAGATCTCTCTCTCTCTCTCTCTCTCTCTCTCTCTCTCTCTCACACACACACACACACACACACACACACACACACACACACACACTCATGAAAAAGAATGCTTTATCATGTGAAACATCTGAAATAACTGTGCATGCCAGTGGAAGGGCATGGAGGGATCACTGAGAGGTGGTGAAGGTTGGCAGTTACTCTCTACATACTTTTGCTGCCAAAATTGCATGTGCTCTCTTAGCCTTCTCTATTTAATCTTCTTTCAGGCAGGAGTCACGACTTGAGCACCAAGCTGCATCCACCCATCTCCCCTTTTTATTTTAAACATCCATTTGAAAAAATGCCCAATTTCAACTAAACCCCAATGTTGACGTTCTCTATTTTTTCCTTTCCTTCCGAGTATTTGCATATAGGGCTTTATTTTTTTTGCAGTAGGCCTACCGTTCACGGGGGTGTGATTAATTTAGCCAGGCTGACTGTGTAATAAAGATATGTTCCACTAACTCTTGTTTGTTTTCTCTGAGAGAATGCATGCACTGTGCTGTGCTGCATACTAAACAGTGAGTATGAGCCGAGCGCATGCATGTTAAACACAAATGTGCGCAGATAGGCTTGTTTTGGGTAATGGGAGCCTGGCAGGGCTGAATAAAAACATGGCATTAGAGTAACTTCAATAAACCAGACACCAGCTGTGTTAGGGATTCTGAGAACATGAAACCTTTGCATTAGCATTTTGATTTTCACAAGTAGTGAAAAGTGTAGAGTGATAAGCTTAAAAAGTTCACTCATTTATTTGAGCTATTTCTACAATGTCAACAGTTAAAGTGCACTAAGTAGCTCAAACTGAAAAGCCATCAAGCCAGTTTTGCATTGAGACAAAATTTTCATAACGCATGAGCCGAAAGTTTCAAAGAAGCACCACAAAATGACGTGGTTGATTTAGCAATTGCGTTTTTTCCATGTCACATTTGATTTGTATGACATCAGTTTTAATGTTTAGGGTAGAGAGGTAGGTTTTGTTTATTCTAAACTTAATAATTCATTAACTTTATACTTGTGCGACACCGCGTCCACATGTGTGGATGTTGTATTTTGGCTTCGCTATATGCAACACATAATTTAAATGGATTAATGGATTCTGTTCGCAAGACTCTAAAATGTAATTTAAGGGTTAAACTTCTGGCGCACCGCATCACGTGATACAACAGCGTGACATTGATTTCCAGGAAGCGCTGCTACGGGCGCAGCGCCAACAAAAGTGCCTCTGATAAGAAACCTCTTTAAAGGATTAGTTCATCCCAAAATGAAAACTCTCTCATCATATACTCGCCCTCATGCCATCCCAAATGTGTATGACTTTCTTCTGCTCAACACAATAGAATGATTTTTGGAAGAATCTCTCAGCTCTTTAGGTCCATACAATGTGAGTGAATGGGTGCCAAAATTCTGAAGCTCAAAAATCCACATAAGGGCAAAATAAAAGTACTCCAGATGACTCTGGTGGTTAAATATATATCTTCAGAAGTGATTTGATAGGTGTGGGTGAGAAACAGATCAATATTTAAGTAATTTTCCATACTTTACATACCATAAATTCTCCTCCCTGCTCAGTCAATTTCCACTTTACTTTCACTTACTTTCATTCTCTTTCTTCTTGCATATTGCCCCCTAATGGGTAGGGAGGAGAACATATTATATTGATCTGTTTCTCACCCACACCTATCATATTGTGTCTGAACACGATTTAACCAAATTGAGTTGTATGGATTAATTTAATGCTCACTTCATATGTATTTCGGAGTTTCCAAATTTTGGTACCCATTAACTTGCTTTGTACAGACCAACAGAGCTGAAATATTCTTCAAAAAATCTGGGGTGGCATGAGGGTGACTAAATCACAAGAGAACTTTCATTTTTGGGTGAACTATCCCTTATTTGGTTGTAAAGAGTAGAGTCTCTAGTGTTGTTTGAAATGCCGCTTTAAAAACGCGCAAGTGCGCTAAAAAAAGAGCATATGTAGTCCAAATATGTGGAAATTTGGAATGCATTCCCTCAAAAGTTGAAAAAAAAAAAAAGACATTATTTTGAATATTTTTTAACATTAACACATCTGTGCAACATTTAGCTTCATTTTAATATAATTTTGTTATTGTTTTATTTAGTTATCACTGTAAAATTTGGTTCTATTCATTAACATTAGTAAATGTATTCCTATATAATTCATGCAAAAGCTGAAAAATTTTGCTTTCAGAGATTTTATATTGAGTCAGGATGAAAATAAAGTGCATTTCTAACTGTTCTGAGACCAGTGGAGACAGACAGCACACTTGAGGTTATGACATTCACTGAATAGGGAGCAAGGGAGCAAGATTATAATAGTATAGAACATTAACCTTCAAAATCAAGGTTAATCAAACATCTCACATGTTTGACAGAAAATGTAACTCACTTTTAGAGCCAGAAAGTGGACATTTCACATCGGAACTGCCGCAATATGAATAAGAAACCATGTTATTTTACAAAAATTTTGCTACAGTCACATCATTTTCATTATATCAGGCTGACTATTATATCTGTAACCAAAAGCCTTGCTTGATGCTGCATCCACACCAACAGGTGTCAGTAGCCCAAAAGACATAGCAGCCAGTAAAACACAAACAAAAATGACTTGGTGCTATTCTTATACAGTTTACTGAGCACACACACCGACAACCAGCAACAAGAATATATGAAGTGAGGATCTCATATTGAAAAGTATTATGACAGCTGAGAGAAAAACATTTTAACACTGATATGACTGTTAATGCCACAACTGAATGAACACCCTCTAAATGGACTTGTCACATGTGAAAATAATGTGTGCATATCTTCGGCTGTGCACGAAGTGTGAGATGCCTGGTACAAAATGGAAGAGATATGAGAGGCAGCCCTTGAGCACCTGGTTAAGTCTGCACCATCTCCTCTCAGATTATTTTTAGTGTACTTGTGTCACAGACACCGACAAATGTCAGAACTCCAGATCTTAACTGCCATCTAACATCCCATCCCAAATTAACTATGAGACAGAGGGGAGCAGTTTGGAAAAAGAAAAAAACACTGCTGGGTCCATTCTCGCCAGTTCTTTCTATCACAGAATGCAGAGGCGGGACCTAAAATCAGAGTTAAAAAATAAGAGGATTTATTTAAACAGAAACAAAGGCTAAATCCAACATAAACTACCCCGTAGGGGAAACTGACAAACTAGGCTGGGGCAGAGGAGAATGGCACACAGGATCGACCAGACCAAGCTGGGATGAAACAGGATGGACAAACAGGACAGGCAATGGGAAACAAACAAGATGAACTGGCACTGAACAGCACACACGAGGAGGCTAAAATAGGGAGAGAAATCAACAGACTAACAAGACAGGGCAGGTGTGATTTTTCATTATTAAATTATATTAATTATAAGTGGATACCATTTGCACAGGAATACGACAGAGCAAACAGCAGCTCCCAGCAAGGCACAACATCGCCTTCGTCAGGGCAGGGGAGAAAACGCAGACAAAGTGGAAGACCTCACCAGGGCTGCTAGCCACGGCTCATGACTGGCAGCTGAAAGTGGACCTCAGAAGACAGCTGAAGTTCCCAGAGCACATTGCGAAGACAAGACTCAGGCCAGACGTGGTCTTAAGATCTGACTCCTCAAAGCAAGTAGTGATCTTGGATATTACAGTCCCCTGGGAAGACCGCATAGAGGAAGCCCATGAGGGGAAGATGGCCAAATACCTTGAACTGCTAGAGGCCTGTAGAGGGAATGGATGGAAGGTCTGCTGTGAGTCTATCGAGGTGGGCTGCAGTGGATTTCCAGGGCAGTCTATGCACCGGGCACTCAGGCTCCTTGGCATCAGAGGTTTGCAGGAAAGAAAAGCCACCAGGAACATAATTGAAGCTGTGGAAAAAGCTTCAAGGTGGTTGTGGATCAAGAGGGGGAATCCATGGTGTAGCGTGCCGCTTGGACACAAGCTGGGGACTGATAATCCCGGTTGGGTCACCCAGGTGAGGGTGTCTGATGATTAGACCCGAAACACCCGACAACCCTGTGTCCAAGCCGCATCATCTATATACAGATGGTGTTTCTCCAAACTAAAAACTAAAAAATAATAATGGGCAAACAAGGAGGTGGGGTATGATGCAAGACAGAGAGGCATGAAGCGATACAGAAACAAAACAAAGCCACGTGCTCTCACAAGACAATAAAACACCCGAATGGCATGAGCACACATCGCCAAGACAATGAGGCAATATATGCTCATGCCAACCGATAAACAACACAAGAGAATGTATAGCAATGCCAAACAAAGCGATGCCACACAATCTCACACTAAACAAAACCTGAGCGTACATGCATGCAACAGGCGACAAAAACAAGACAGGACACCTGTGTGAGAGTTCAGCCACATACACACCCGACAGCTTAGACCGAAGCACCCAAACCTCAGAACAACACAAAGACAGCTCATGACCAGAGACAGACAAACTATTAACGTGAGTGCATACTGCCAAGATGACATAAATGCGATGCACCCATGTCAATAACAGACAGACATGGAACACGAGAGTCCAGATCCAGACACAGACCGAAGCCGAACCAGACAGGAAGTCAGGATCCAGACACCGTGCTCCCGACATGAAACAAGACAGACGGAAGAGCGCACGGCAGGGAATACAACCAAAACCATGCTCTCACACAAAGAGAGACCACGAAACACAAGACAGACATGGGATGATAATGCCACGGTCCTGTCAGACAAAACCTCTGACAGAATAACAGGGATGTGACTATACATGTATATATTTATATATATAATTATATTATTTATTTATAATTAACTTTATTTAGGGGCCTTTCTCAGAGAAACAAAATAACGACACAAATTGGATAAGAAAAATCTGCAGTATTAACAGTTTTTGGCCATTACCGTAATCAAATAAGCAAATGCGTGACACTGACTATATTAACATCTTTGTACAACAGGTCAGACTACCTTGCTTCCATTGAAGCACACAAAATGTTGGCAAAAGAAGATATAACAGTTCTATGAATTCCAGTCTCTGATATATACCACATTGTTTAAACTTACCATTTTCTCTGTCACTGAAAGATGGTGTGGATAATTTTTTGAACAACTGATTAAAACTGATGCCCTTTGGGCCCAAACATGGAAAGAGCCTCACTAACACATCAGGTGCTATTTATGGAAGCAGCTCTTCCTGAGATACCGTCCACGTCTCTGTGCTGTCAGAGAGCTATTCCCTGGAAATCACAACCCATAGTACCTGTCCAGAGCAAGGAAAACTACTCAGAGACATACTCGCAGTGACAGTGGGATTGTGGGGCTTTGGATTATAATGAATAAATATGACAGTAAATCAATCTTTAAGATAAAAGGCAGATTATTAAAGAGTTTAACATGAAAAACATGAAATAATAGATATGGAAGGAAATACTTCCATCAAAGTGATTCTGAAGAGATTTATTTCCGCTAAAATCCGACAGCAAGCAATAGCACTTATTTTACAATTTCATCAGTGCAGTGTTTGATTGTAATTAGATGTGTTCATGAAATATTGAAATATCTCTCACGGTAAAGAGCACCCATTTTCCACAGATTGGATTTAATTTTTATTCATTTTCTGCAGTACAATGCTCTGATTGACTCACTTCCACTTAGCAGACAGTAGAATTGAATTCATCACAACTTTCTAGCAGGAGGTGCAGACACAGTCTGACAATTTTAAGGGGTGGAGAATTTACTGCGGAGGAGTGAAGGAACAAGATTGGGTTTCTGCTTTTTTCTGGGCTGCAGTAAACCTTTGCATTTCTAAAAAGGGCTTCATCAGTAGTCTTAAATTAAGCTAAGCTGTTAAGTTATTTGAGCAATGTGAACCAAATGCAGCTCAATTACAACTCATGTAGACATAAGACAGTGTTATGCAGATTTGACACTGAGAAAACAACATTTATAGAGCAAACTGGGGCTAGTTTACAACTTTTTACTTCAGGGATTATTTCTCATGGTGGTTTATTTTTGAAAACCAGTAGGAACATACATTACCTTGTAATCTTGTCTACAAAAAGCTATCAAACATTTCCACGATTATTGACGAGGAAAATAGCAGGGCAAGTTGTCACACTATAAGGGCTAAGTTGTCACAATGGGAACCTGCCATCGCAGAATATAAACAGATAAACAATGATGAAACACAAAACAATTCATTTAAACAAATTGAAAAATATTAAAGACATGTATGCTATAATGTTCCTAGTGACTCACTTTGTTAATTTTCATACAAATTGCTGATTGGTTGTTGACACCTTAGTAAAAAGGTTCAGTTGAACAAGTGCAGCTGGGTGTCGAGTGAGTTAATTCTTGATAAGACACTACTTAGAGTGACTACGTAAGAACAATACATGGTGTCAGAAATGTATTTTGGATTCTGTGAATTTACCGGACTCATGGATGAGATTTTCCCAGCATGTTCAGCTCATGTTCTCCGGCCCACTACGTGCCATGCCCCGTATCGCCCATGCCTAAATCCGCACCTGGGCCCAAGTGAATACAATTTCTGTTAACAGAATTAAACATTTCTGTGGTGATATGTGTGCCAGAGTTCAGCTACTTTGGACACAAGCTAAAACGTGAAGGCATCAAACCCGATCCAGAGAAGATCAATGCAATAAGAGAGATGACCCCTCCCAGGAACAAGTCAGTGCTGGAGACCATCCTATGTATTCAAGTCAACTACATGTCCAGATTTGCATCAAACCTATCTTAAATAAATGCGCCATTAAGACAGCTTAGGAAGCAGACCAATGAGATTGTCTGAGATGAAACACACAAGAGAGCATTTGAGAAAATGAAAGAGCTGATCACAAAAGAGCATTGTCCCTTTTTCTCCTACTATGCCCCAAGCAAGGAGCTCCGACTGCAGGTTGGTGTGTCATAGAGTGGTCTAGGCGCTGAACTCCTCCATGAAGGTAATCCTGTTGCTTATGCTTCCAAATCCCTTACACCAACAGAAGAAACTATGCTCAAATTGAGGAGTTGTACGCTGTGGTTTTTGGATGTAAACTTTTCCATGCTTATATCTATGGCAGAAGGATTGTTGTTGAATCTGTTCACAAACCTCTAGAGCCCATCCTGAGAAAGCTATGCACCTCCCCGCCTCCAAACAAGGATCCTGCAGCTACGGATGTATGATATGCACCGTCCACAAAAAGACTTTCCAATAGCAGACACCCATTCCAAGAAATCAATCCCATACAGACTAATACTAATCTCTGGATGAAGGTATGGATGCACAGATTCACACGATTATGACCAACATCCCAGTGAGTGAAATTAAACGACAACTGACATACGAGCAGCCACAGGGCAAGACTTGCCACTCACCATGCTAAAAGCATCATCAAATACGGGTGGCCAGAGGTGAGGAAAAAATATCCTTCCGCCCTTGTTTACTCAAGGATCTTATTCAAAGGTGAGAAAATCATTGTTCCACATCTGATGAGGGCAGACATGCTAGAGCGCATACACATCGGACATATGGGAATCGAGAGGAGTAGGCAAAGGGCAAGAGACATCCTTTTTTGGCCTGGAACGAACAAGCAGATCGAGGCCATGGTGGAAAAGTGCACTACCTGTCTTGAACTTTGCAAGTCTAATCCTAAAGAGCCCATGATCTCACACCAGATTCCAGAACGCCCATGGCATATTATCGCAACAGATCTATTCACTTGAAATGGAGATAACGTTGAAATAGCCATTGCCTAATACAGCAGATTCTTTGAGATTTAAAGGCTCCATTCAACCACCTCAACAGCTGTGATCTGCAAGCTCAAGGCCATGTTTCCATGACATGATGTACCTGAAAGAGTGATATTGGACAGTGGCCCACAATATAACTCTATGCAGCTTTGTGGGATTTTTCACATGTAACATCCAGCCCACACTATCCTCAAAGCAATTTCTTGCAGAAAAGACCATACTTGACACAGCACAAGCTGAGAAAAAGGACCCTTACCTGAGATAATAATAAAAAAAAAGCATTGCATATTGTGCCACTTCCTTACAATGCAATGTGTTACTGGTTTTTTACTTGAGTGAGACAAATTATAAATATAGTAATGTGATATTTTCTTCTTTTGAAAAAAAGTGAGTGTCATTTCTGATATACGGCTCTTGTGACAACTTCTCCATGTAACAACTAACCCCGGTCTCTCCCATAATGGAAACAGACTAAACCTGAATATCATATATCTCTTAAAGAGAAGGTTGTAAAGGATGATGTGTGGAGTCACTGTGGCTCTTCACCAGCAACTTCCCCTCATGCAAATATTCAGGAAGGATGCTTCCAGCGGTACTGAATCCTTCATGTCTTGCACCATTAACAGCTGTGATACGTGCTTGTCATAGCGTTTCTCATGCTTCTGAATGCAGATAGTTGGGGTTTTATTACTCTAATGACAGGAGATTTGGGAAGTGTAGTACCAACATCAATAGGATTTAATGTGTGAAAATTAAACCTTTTTTTGTCATGCTAATGAGAAGCTCTTTGGTTTTGTGAAAAAAGACATATTATATTATATATTTTGTTATGTATAATATTTAAGCAATCTCACACGAGCAAGAGTGTGATATGACCCTATATCAGACTGCTGTGATTCGGCCTCAGGCAGAGTGCCGTTGGTAATCACAGCATTGCTGATTTAGGGCCATATAGCACGATTGCGAGTGTGATATTGCTTATATTCAACAGTTCAATGAACAAGTACATTTAAAAAAATTAGGAAAACTGAGTACAGTCATATAAAATGCATTTGTGCATGAAACTACATTCTTACATGATGGATCAGAATCTGCCATTGCTGGTTCAAAACAAGTGATGCGTCCAAGTGAGAGAGAGAGAGAGAGACGAAGCATTTGTGATCACCCATTGCCACACGCAATCAGAGATGCTGTCAGCATTCTGAAGATCAGCTTTCTCAGTGGAAAACTAACATCGAAGCGTGGGCATTTCTCCCTATTTCGCAGTTGCCGGTGTGCAAGAGTCGATCACTATAGAAACTGCAATGTGCTCAGCCATTTTAAACAGCACCCATTGTGTAATTAATCATTCTGTTGTGTCTCTGTTGCATGTAAACGGCTGACGTGGATTCACTTCACATCTCCTAACTGGCTCATATTACACAAAATATTTTGACACCCCCTGCTGGCTAACATATGTAATGTAAAAAAATTAAAAAGACAAACAGAAGCTCTTAACAGATCTGCACTGCTCTTACACTTTAGTTTAAAATGGCACAAACACACGCGCAATGATACACACACAGTGAAGCGTCGGAGTGCTGATGGTGTGAGACCATCAATGCTCATGGAATGTCTCTTGTTTTCATACTCCATTAGAACAAGAATAATTTAAATGAAAGTTAGCACATAGGGGAGACTGGGGCTAGTTGTCACACAGGAAAGTTGTAAGCAGTTAAAAACACCTAGAAATTAATGTGTTTTAACCTCAAGTTTGACCTATGTAAATGTCAAAAATGTCAGATCAGGCCAAGTTGTCACATGATATATGTGGCTGTTTTAAGTGTTAAACATTTATACCATTTATTAATATACAATATTTATTGGCCAAAACAAAAGTTTGATATTTTTGTTACATTAACAGGCTGTTTAATTGCAGGTTCCATTGTGACAACTTACCCCATATTGTGTGAAAACATAGCCCACTGTTGGGTAATCTTGTATTCAGTGAACTGTATCTTACAATAATAGAAATGTTCACAAGCTTTTTTGCTCTCAAGGCTTTAAGGTGTGTTTCTATACAGAAACTTATTAAATAAATAAAATAATATAATATAAAAACAAAACAACCTCTCAGTTTTTTCATGTTAAAAGAAGAACATATGTATTCATCAATTTGAACTGTCATATTCAATATATTCAGTCTCTCAAACAAATAATAGCACTTAGAATTATCACTTTTTTCTCTCTAATCTGCAATATTAACATTCTCGATCCTTCATCATTTCATATCTGGCTTGTTCACAGGTCTGGTAAAGGCCATAGCCTGTAGGCTTGTGTCCTTTATCTTGCTCTGTAAACTCCTGGCCAGGATGCATTACTGGGATTGCCTTATGTAATATCTCACAATGCTCAGCAATAAATCAGAGAAGGCATGGATTGTAACACAGTGTATTGACATGCAGTGCTGCCATGGGTGTGAGTTCATACCGAATCCAATCTATATGCAAAACTGCCTATTAATCACTCCACCTACTTCAAACACACACAAACAACTAACACAAACTTGGTGAATGATTAATAGTGTCAATAGCAGCCAGACCATGTGACTATTTTTAGTAAAAAAAAAAATGTAAAAAAAATATTTGTATGGTCCAGCTAAATATATGATCTGTCATAACTGAAACAGCACTAATTTAACCAACTTCAACCATTTCATGTTTGTTGGTGTTATATGGAAGGAGACAGCAAACATATGTATATGGAACTTATCAGTGAAGTTGCTAGTGCCAAAAATGAAAGCAGCATTTTTTCTGACTGTATATTGAAAGGGCCTAAATATAGTGTTAGGTAAAATGTCAAGTTTAAACACAAGCTGATTAGACAAGTTGACATGAAGGCAAGAGTGCTTTTCAAAGGAAAAGATTTGCCCAAGTCAAAAATATAAATAACAGAAATGGTACTTCAAGAACAAGGTTACGGTGTAATGGGGCTTTTGTTCTGGTTATAAAATATATATAGACAGTGTACATTAATTATATGTATCTTTATTATTTTTTCATTGGTCAAAATAATTAGAGAAAAAAGAAATAATAAAATCAGTTAAATTTGATAAAAATAATAAAAATCATGGTAGAGACAATTAGAGGGGACTCATACTTGGGGTGCAAAGTAATCCCAGCCTGGGGTAAAAGACAGGATATGGATAGCTATATGATAGCAGAATTTGACATCATATGCAAATACATTTGAAATAGCAAGCTAGTATTTGTGTAAGTATTATGTGCATAATTATTCAAAATAACGTCTTAAGCAAATGGTGTACAAATTTTCTGTTTATTTAATCACTTTTGGCATTTAATCACCTCTCAAGTATTTAATGAGAACTCCTGCATTATTGTGCTTGTACTACAGTATGGTTTACTTCTTGAGGCATTTGTGCAAATGAATGAATCGTGTCTCGAGCAGTCATTGAGGGCCCTTTTTTTTTTTTACATAAAAATCTATTCCGTCCCAGTTATGAGAAAAAATAAAGGTAGATGCGAGGAATTAGAGGCATCTTTTGTGTGTTTAAAAACTACAGTTCCTACATAATAATAATAACAAGGACACAAATGTATGACACATGACGAGCCTCTCGAAGCACTTCATGATGATGGGTGTGAGTGCGATGGGATGGTAGTGGTTGAGGCAGGACACTGAAGACTTCTTTGGCATGGAGACAATGGTGGTGGCCTTGAAGCACGTTGGAACGACGACGCTGCTTAGAGAGATGTTGAAGATGTCGGTAAGAACATCTGCCAGCTGGTCTGCACATCCTCTGAGCACTCTGCCAGGAATGGTGTCTGGTCCAGCAGCCTTCCGAGGGTTGACTCTACATCAGCCGTGGTAAGACAGAGCATCTGGTCGTTGGGATGAGGGGTGGTCTTCCTCACCACCACGTCATTCTGTGCTTCAAACCTAGCGTAAAAGTCATTCAGCGCATCTGGAAGGGAGGCATCTTTGTCACAGGCAATTTATGTTGTCCTGTAGTTGGTGATAGCCTGGATGCCCTGCCACATATGCCGCGTGTCGCCGCTGTCCTGGAAGTGACTGTGGATTCTCTGGGCGTGTGCGCGCTTTGCCTCTCTGATGGCCCGGGACAGTTTGGCCCTCGCTGTTCTTAGGGCAGCCTTGTTGCCCGCTCTGAAGGCGAAGTCTCGGATCCTCAGCAGCGCACGCACCTCCGCAGTCATCCACGGCTTCTGGTTGGAGCGTGTGGTGATGGTCTTGGAGAAGGTGACATCATCAATGCACTTGCTGATGTAGCTGGTCACTGATGCTGTGTATTCCTCCAAGTTGGTAGAGTCGCCATATGTTGCAGCCTCCCTGAACGTGTGCCAGTCATTACACTCAAAACAGTCCTGAAGAGAAGAAATGGCTCCTGCTGGCCAGGTTTTCACCTGTTTCTAGAGCAGTTGCCTGACGAGCGGTCTGTATGCTGGAATTAGCATAACAGAGATGTGGTCTGAGAAGCTGAGGTGGGGGCGGGGCTCCGCCCGGTACGTGCCTGGGATGTTTGTGTAAACAAGATCAAGCGTGTTCGCCCCTCTCGTTGCAAAGTCCACATACTGATGGAATTTAGGGAGCACTGTCTTGAGATTTGCATGGTTGAAATCTCCGGCGACAACAAACAGTCTGTCAGGGTGAGCGTTCTGCAGTTCGCTAATAGCCCAATACAGTTCACAGAGCGCTTCCTTAGCATTAGCACTGGGGGGAATGTAAACTCAGGTTATAATGACAGTGGTGAATTCCCGTGGTAAATAAAAAGGTCTGCATCTAACAGTCACAAGCTCCACCAGCGATGATCAGTAATTAGAGACTAGCATAGAGTTATTGCACCATTCCGCGTTGATGTAAACACACAGGCCACCACCTCAAGTCTTACCACACGGGCTGCATTTCTGTCTGAACAAAATGAGGCGAGCCCGTCTATCCGAATGGCGGTGTCCGGAACTCTGTCGCTGAGCCACGTCTCCGTGAAAACAAAGACGCAGCAGTCTCTAAGCTCACGCTGCGTAGTCTGCTGGAGTCGGATGTAGTCCAGTTTATTGTCCAGGGAGAAAACATTTGAGAGCAGGATAGACGGGAGAGCCGGTCGGCTAGGGTTTGTTTTTAGCCTAGCATGGACCCCTGCCCTTTTGCCGCCCTTTCGCTTCCTCGCACATCGCTTACAACGTCCCCTCCCCCCGGGCACCGGCATCAGACGACTCCGAGGACTGGAGGCCTGGTCTCCACAGCAAGCCGAGTTCGCGTAGCAACTCCTGCAGATCATCATGTAGCTTGGTTGTTGCATGAATCTTATATTTTAACAGTGTCTGGCGATGGTAGACACGAACACCGGTTGCTACGATGTCCATGTGCCTCAAAAGTCGGGCTAAGTGACAAAAATAGCACCATTTTGGATCCGGAGTGGCCACTGCGTGCTACTGCGCCGCCATCTTGGATCATGTTATATGTATATGAAACATTATATTATAAAGCAAATTCATTCAGTGCCATCTTTTCGCAAGAAGATAAAGTCTTCTATGATAATGATCTAATAATGATCTGCCATGTGTTTCACATCATAGCTGTTAAGTATATTGTGTATTTTAGCACAGTCAAAATGCTGTATTGTTCAATCGGCATCCAGGACAGAAACTGAATCTGTTTTATACAAATAAAATTAATCCAAAGGACTCACAAACTTGTACTTTTAAAGTCAGGCGTAATATCAGATTTTGATTTCTTTCCATGGTTAAAGTAAACTTAAAGGAATATTCTGGATTTACTACAAGTTAAGCTCAATCAACAGCATTTGTGGCATAATATTGATTACCCCCAAAAAATTTAAAAATCTGTGTTAAAGTGAGGCACTTACAATGGAAGTGAATGGGGCCCAATTTTTTTTACATTAAAATACTCACTGTTTCAAAAGTTTAGCCACAAGACGTTAACAATATGTGGGTAAACATTATTTCAGTGTGATAAAATTGCTTACTAGCCTTTTATATATATATTTATAAAATAAAACAATAAAAAAAGTCAGTGTCTTCGGGCAGTCAAACGAATGTTCAGTGATCCAGCTGTTTCATAAGTGGAGCAGATGACCTTATCAGATGACCGCACTATATATTGTGTGTTTTGTGTGTGTGTGTGTGTGTGTGTGTGTGTGTGTGTGTGTGTGTGTGTGGTTCCGCTAAAGGCTGGAGCTCTTTTTGGGGAGGAACACACCTTAGTATGTGGATGAATCTACACGTTCTTTGTGTTTATTCTGCCTATTGGCTGGAGTTTGTTTTTTTAGATTTTCTTCTGTTATGTAATTCTGTCACACAAAAGTTGTATAGAAGCACCATGACTTGAGCAATCCTATGGCAATATTGTCGCAGGGGCTCTCGTAGGCGTACATGGACTTTTTGAGTTTAGAGTGATGGATGTCTGTTGGTGATGTCATGAGCGGGGTTAATGCGCACCTTTTTCTTTTTTTATGTTTGTTTGGTTCTGGGAAATGTTTGGAGTTTGATTGTTGCACTAATTTTGGAAAGGTCTTTGTAATCTTGTTTTTGACACACAATGTCAAATGTTAATATGGAATGTGAATGGGTTGGAACACCCCATAAAAAGAAGGAAAGTTATTTCTCTTCTTAAACATAAGAAATATGTTATTGTGTTTCTTCAAGAAATACATCTTTCCCCACAGGAAGCTGAAAAATTTGGGAAGACATGGTGTGGACATGTATTCTTTAGTGCTGGCCCAAGTAAGATCAGGGGAGTCATTACATTGATAAGTAAGCATCTTCAGATTCAAGATAAATTAGGATGATTCATTATTGATTTAGCAAAAATTCAGGGGCAAAGGATGATTTTGGCTAATATTTACGCACCTAACTTTGATGATCAGGGCTTTTTTATAGATCTTGAAGGGATGTTGCAAGCCACTGGCACACCTCATGATATAATATTGTGAGGAGATTTTAATCTTTTGAGCAAAATGTGTAAGCCCCCTAGAGCAACATTGATGCTTCACAAGATGTGTAAAAATCTTGGTCTTATAGATATTTGGAGACTTTTAAACCCATATGGTAGGGACTACACATTTTTTTCATCAGTCCATAAGAGAAGTCCCTCATTTCATCTGTTGTTGATTGCTCAATTGGAAGCATTTTAGTTTCAGTTCACGCCCTGGTGAGTTTAGAGGTGTCTACATACTGATTGATATGATACATAAAAAGGACAAAGATCCAAGCGAGTGTAAAACTTACAGTCCAATTTCCCTGATCAAGCTAAACATTAAAATATTGTCAAAAATTCTGGCTAACTGACTGAGTAAAGTTATAACAGCTCTTATGCATATAGATCAGGTGGGGCTTATTCGGGGCCACAGCTCTTCTGATAACATTAGGAATTTCATCAATATCATGTGAGCAGTGGCAAATGATCAGACTCTGGTTGCTGCCTTCTCACTTGACTCCCAAAAGATGTTTTGATATTGTAGAATGGGATTATATTTTTAAGATGTTGGAAATATACAGGTTCAGGAATACTTTTATTGGATGGATTAAGTTACTTTATAGAAACCCGGTAGCAGAGTTACAAACAAATTGATTAATTTCAGATTATT